>NC_071988.2:202897500-203197500 GCF_028885655.2 Pongo abelii
GATTGCTTCATTGCTTTTCAATTCGTTTTTTCATCAGTTTGGCACTTCTATGTGTTAGGGTTGTGCTTCATAGTGAGTGCAATTCCCAACTATTGATGGATGTGACATGCCCACTCTAAAATATGAAAGAGTACAAAATGCAGCATCATCATGGGAAACACAGATGTAAATTTACTGGAGTAGACTGAACGGTTTTTTAGTTTCACTGTATTTATCAAAGTTCTTGTAGAATCGTTCTTACGTCAAGATAGGAAATAACAATAAATATTAAGGAAATAAAGATCTATACTTCAAGCATTTATTTGTATACAATAAAAGAATAAGTACACATCCCTTAGCTGACTCTTAACAAGTTGTATTGGGCATGTATATTCTACTTTATTGCATAACCATAAAATAGCTCAAGGAAAAGTAAATGAGCTAATTCTGCACTATTTACTAAGGGAAACTTCTCATCAAATTTATTGGGAGTTTTGCCTGAGAAAATACTAAATAATCAGGTATTTTTTTTCCTTAGACTATTCACACAGCAGTACAGAAAGTAGTTTTTCAATGTTTAAGTGCTACTGTATTTCTGCAAGAAAAGTCACCTCTTTCACAACTGCTATGTAACTTACGACGTGAATTATGGCTTCAACCTACTGCTATTAACTCCACTTGAAGGATCAGAGTGTTATGATCAACTAGCTTTTATTATTATTATTATCCAAAGAATTGTAGTCAGTATGTGATTTTGGCAGAAATGTGCCATCAGAGACAAAATGGTATATCAAATGTACTCCTGGGGCAAAATAGATTCCTTACTCTAAGAAGAAAGTACCTGAGAGAAACGTGTGTGTCCTAACTTAAGTATGAGATTGTGGGGATTAAAGAAAACTTTTGGTCAATGCCTGGGCCATACTTCAGTGCACTGGCAGGTGATGATTTGGGAAATAAACTTAATATAGAAAATAAGCCCTATGGGGAGACTATTAGCAATCAATAAAAGAAAATGAATTAAAATTAGCTTTTTGCTAAATGTTAGCAGAATGTTTATTTTCTAAAATCTTAATAGTTTAGAAAAATAATATTCTCATTATTTTCAAAGATGAAATTCACTAATTTGTTCAAGCACTTATAGTTACGGCTAACAATCAACCACAATATATTGTAATCAGTGACCACCCTGAATAAACTTTTTATTTACTGTTTGTACCCATACAAGGGAGATCACCATGGATAAAAACACAGATGAAAAATTCCGTGTTTCACCACTCCTCAATTAAGGTTATAAAACAGGATTCTTTCTGACCTAGGAGCAGGGAATTTAGCTTCATATACAAAGTGCAGAAAGTTGTCAGATTTTAATGTTCATTATGCTGGAAATTAAACATGGATTTTACTCAATATGTTAATATACCCACATATAGTATCTGAATTTGGGAGTGGTGGAATACAGAAACTAGTTTTTCTGGTTATTAGTAGACAAAAGAAAAGTGTTTTTCCTAATCTCAACACAACACTTCTGACACCAGATGTGTATGGGATTTTTCTCCCATTCATCAAGCAAGCAATTTTCCAGCAGACACCAGCTGGATATCCTCTAATTCAATACAATTCTGGTACTTTCTACCTGGAGAAATCATCAGATCCCATTGCTTCAGGGCTCAGTCCCACAAGACTTCTTCCCACCTCAAATTGCAAGCCCCAGGTTGTGATGTGTGGGTCTGACCAACAGGCTAGAAATCTGGATTCCCACAATCTCCTCCTTGGGTTCAATTTATTTGCTAAAGTAGCTCACAGAATTCAGGACAACACTTACTTCAGTTTACCCATTTATTAGGAAGGGTATTACAAAAGATACAGAAAACAGCCAGATGGAGGAGATGTGTAGGGCAAGGTACGTGGAAAGGCATGTGGAGCTTCCATGCCCTCCCCAAGCACACCACTTTACAGAGATTTCCACCTGTTCAGTGATCTGGAAGCTCTGAACTCAGTCCTTTTGAGTTTTTATGGAAGCTTCATTATGTAGGCATGATTGATTAAATCATTGGCCATTGATGATCAACTGAATCTTCAGTCTCTCTTGCCTCCTGAGAAATCTATGCATGGGGCTAAAAGCCCCAGCCCTCTAATCCTGCCTTGTTCTTTCTGGTGACCAGTCCCATCCTGAAGCTGTTTAAGAGTCCTCAACCACCAGTCATCTCATTTGCATACAAAAACCTCCTCTTAACACTCCCCAGATTCCTAGAGTTTTAGGAGCTGTGTACTAGAAACCAGGGCAGAGACCAGATCTATATATATTTTTATTAATATTATATCACAGTATCACACTGTCAAATGATGTGATGCTATTAGTTGGATTATTCAAAAGATATTAACTAAAGTTGTGACCTTCTCCAAATAGTCCTTTCTGATTCCATGGGAAAAAAAAAATACTCACTTTTCTTCCTTTATAGTTCTATTTGATCAGATGGTTTGGAAAGTCATTACTGTAGCATGCAATTTACCAGGAGAAAAGACCAATGGCACAGCTTTGAATGCAATTCAAACCAATCTTGTGTTGTATGCCTTCAGTATTTGTTCATATGGACTAGATGTGGAAATGACTTTTGTGAAAACAAATTTTGAGATGCAGAATCTCCACTTTTATAAATTTGGGGAGATACCTGGGCAATTCTCCCTGTATGATATGGAAGAGAGTTGTATATGTGGCTGAGACACTATGCTGGCATATTATGACAATGTATTATTTCTGGTAAGCTCTGAATCCTGTGTAAGCATGAATACTCCTCTCACTGGACAGTCACTTCTGTGAGGTTGCTTTGTTTCCTCCCTACCTAGTTTACTCACCAACCATTTATTAAAAACCAACAATGAGCTGGTGACTAACCTCAGTGCTGAGAATTCTAACAACATTCAAACCAAGCCCTGCCATCCAGGACTCATAGTCCAGAGGGCAAATGCTTGTAAAAAAATAATTACAGAGAGCAGTGTTAAGAGGAGAGACATCAGCCTGGATCTCCAGAGCTGGGGATACCGGAGAAGGTTTTTCAGGAGAGGTAGTATTTGGCTGTTAAAGATGAAATGGTAATATATATAAAGACAGAGAAATGGAACATGGGAAAAATGAAACTATGGGAACAACACATAAAAATGCCCAAATAGGAAGCAAAGTTGGTCCTATTGAGAAAACTGTTGAACAATTGTGGTGGTGAAGATGGCTATGAGATGGAGCATAATTGAGAAGCAAGCAGGATCACAGAGCTTCTTCCATGACATCGTTAGGTTTTGAAGGGTGTTCTTTCACACTGGAGACCCTGAGGGATTTTAAGCAAGAGCATGGCATGAGCAGATATGTTTTAGAAAGACCATTCAGGAAAGCCAGTCTCAGGCACAGCATGGATCAATAATGCTAACAACCAGTCAAGAATCAGCCCAGAAAGAATCTGATTAAGTTCCCGTATGCAGCCTTATTTATTTTTTTTTTTTTTTGTAGTCTGGAAGTATTTGACCACCTAGCCAAATAGGGGAGACTATGGAGAGAATATTGTGAGGAAGATGAGTGTTTTTCATACTATTTGCATTGATTTATTACTCTGTAATATATTTTGGTATTAATCACATTCCTGGTTTCTTACTTTCCTACTGTGTACTGTTTGCCTTGATTTAATTCTATTTTGGTTTATTTATCCACTTCTAGTTGACTGTAGTCTGTGTACTTTTTGTAAATTGCTGTATGAAAATATATATTTTTCATCATCATAAAACAAAACAAAGCAAAATCCTAAGCATTCATTAACTTTGGTCCTTTGGTTCAAAACTAATTTATATAAGTCAAGGTCTTTATTTCCTCTCTAGAATATAATAGAAGTTAAAAATGGAAAGCAAAATTATTCTAACCTTTTTGTTTTTTTTAAATCATTAACACGTATTCTATTGAAACAGTGCATACATACAATAATTATTACTTTATATTTTATACTCTCTTCTTCAGAAATATTAATGAAGATTTGTTCCAACAATTTTAGAAACAAATCACTAAATCACTAATCAAAATAACTACTTTTTCATTATTTCTATCATATTATTTTTCATATTTCTATTTTCTTTCAAAAACTTTATATACTCATTGAAAATAAAGTCTCATCTGCCTCTGAAAGATAAAACCAATGCACACTTTTCTGCCAATTCTATTTCCCTCGTTTTACATTAATTATGTGTATTTTCCATGCTGAAATGGACATGGCTCTGATGAACCTGACTTTGCCCCTTTTTTTGCATAGTCCTTTATTTATTAGCATATTTTTGTTTGTACGTGTCTGGCAGGGAAAAGAATGGAAAGAGTTGCAAAATGTATATAGTTCTCTGCCAGTGGCTAAAAAGCACAGAACACTGAATGAAGTCAAAGAATTCTGTATCTTAAGCCCTGGAAACACCTTTGACCAACAACAGCAGTGTTCTATAGAGGCAGGTGGACGTCCTTCTGGAGTTGCCAAATAACACAAAACTTCCCCATACATCCCATTATATTTGTTGAAAATAATGGGAGAAATATAGTGTCCATGAGCAAGGCCAGTGAATTTTTTAATGAATAATATGAAATCTTAATGACATGATTGATTAAAATATTAACTATGAGTAGCCATGGCAATTGATTTCAAAGCAAAAAAGACACACAAAAGTCGCAGAATTTCCCTCCAGGTTTTGTTTTTCATATTGGCAGACGTTCAAATTCTGTAAAATATTTTAAATCCATGTTTAAATTTTTACTGGTTTCGTATTATACATAAAAAGACAAAATGCAATTTGGGTACAAAATTTGTATCACACTGGTACAAAATATCCCAGGAGGACCTTATAAACAGTTCGTTGTAATTCATTAAAAAGTTTATTTAGAATTTAAAAATTCTAAATAAAAAATCTTACTGAATACAATGAAATTAAATCATGGGAATTATTTAATTATTCTAAATAAAAAATTATTTAATGATTCTATTTAATTATTCTATTAAATAATTGTTAAATCACTGAAATAAATTATTTAAGTAAATAATGGGAATGATTTAATCATTCTAAATAAAACATTATTAAATTATTTAAGTATTCTAAATAAAAAATCTTCTTGAGTCTAATGAAATTAAATCATGGATATCTCATTTCTCCATTTGAATATATAGTAGAATGTTCTCCATTACAGCCTAAACTCTTTTATTTCACCTTGCAGTGGTCTTTTTGAAAATCTTTATTTTGAGAAAATTAACATCGTGAATTATAAATATGAACAGATATTTGCAGTAGTAAAAGCAAGGGCTTTAGAGTCATAAACACATGGGTTTAAATCTTGATTTAATCTTTCTTACTGAGCCATCTTTGGTAACTGACTTAACCCCCTGAAGCTCATTTTCATCATCTGTGAAAAGAGATATTAACATCTAGTCTATAGGGTTGTTAGAAAGGTTGAGTGATATAATGTCTATGTAACAACTGTGGTAAAACTCAGTAAATATCTGCTGTTATCATCATCATCATCATCATCATCATCATCATCATCATAGATCTGCTGAAAGGACCCTCCTCTAAGAATATCTTATTTATTTTAAGTTTAGGCACCTAATATTGAATCAGAGTAAGAGGCAGCAATATTGAATAGTATAGGAATAATATCGAGACTTGCTCTGCAGATCACTGGAGTTATATAAATCTTGCCTACACACTTAGCGAAGCAAGGGCCAAGGCAGTTTAATCAGTTTAAAAATCTTGTCTGTTTTCTTATTTTTTAAAAAAAATTCACTATCATAACAGTCAATTCAATCATGCCTCTAGATAAAACATCATTTTCAGGGTAATATATTTTAATTGCTATTGGAACTGGGTCTTGACAATGTAACTATGCCTGAATTGAGCTATTTTATTTCCCTTTAAATATTTTTTCCTACATAGATATATGCGTAGCAAGGTATATGTGGAGTATATATCCAAAACAAGCAAACAAAACTAGGCTAGTATTCAGACACTTAATGAAAAGGAAATCTTTTTCTTTCTCTTTCCCACTGAATGTTCCCTCTGTTAAAGATAAATACATTAGTAAATAATAAATTTGAAAGTTTAGTAGAAAAGCATCATTCAGTGAAAAATTCGGTGAACAACAAACAATTTGTGAATTTGAATTTGCAAATAATTTGATGAACCTACTTTTCACATTTAGAGACTAAAACTATATGCAATTGCAGAACCTACCAATTTGTCTCTTCCTCAAGTGTCATTTTTAGCTCTATATAACTTAAAGGAAAAACAGAGAAAGCTTAATAAAGTAGATGTGTGTGTGTGTGTGTGTGTGTGTAGTTTTTTAGATTAAATTTTGCCAATTAAGGAAGCAAACAAAGTAAGAAAAATCCAACTTTTCTTTTTCATAGCCAAATCAGAAAGTAATACACCTTAAATTTGGGGAAGGGGTTATAAAGGTGTTATAACTAGCAGGAACCATCTTTGTTAAGATATTTAGTAATGAAAAACCTGGCTTCCCACACAGCTCAGCCTTACCTCCCTCGCTCTACACCCCATCATAACAAAGGGGCAATCAAAATTAGTGCAGAATCACCAGATACCTTGCTAATAAGTCCTGTACCCCATCCACTGCAGGTGATTAAAACGACTTTACTGGGGAAAAGGCAAGCTGTTCTCCGATAAAGCAAAACAGAGCTGAAGGAGGAAGGAAAAGGCCATGGAGCCAGATGGCTGAGTTTGCAGTTTTGCTCTGTTATTGACTAGCTGGGTGAACACCATCTTTTCCCTTAATTGTTATGCTTCTGTTTCCTTAACTGTGAAATGGGGTAAGAAAAGTAACTTTAACATGAAGTTGTTGTAGGGTTAAATGAGGTCATCACATGTAGGTGCTTAGAGCATTCCCTGGCACATAGTATGTGCTCAATAAATGAGCTATTGGTATGTGTACAAGGAGATCTCCTCTTGTGCTATCCCACTGAAGGCTCTCAAGCTCCAGAAACTTCTCAAGGCTCTCAAGCCTCTCTTGGACAATCCACAACCCAGAAAGGTCAAGAATTTCAGAGGGTATTCTACATGTGACCCCACAGTTGTGCATTGACTCATCCATGACTGGACATAGAGAAAAGTGTGCTTGTTAGCTAGCTAGCTAGATAGCTATGTTAAAAATACAGGAATTAGGTTAGGCTGGGCACAGTGGCTCATGCCTGTAATCCCAGCACTTTGTAAAGTGGAGGCAGGAGGGTCATTTGAGCCTGGGAGTTCAAGACCAGCCTGGGCAATATGGCAAAACCCCGTCTCTACAAAAAATAAAAATTAAGAAAATAGCTGGGCATGGTGGCATGTGCCTGGAGTCCCAGCCACTTGGGAGGCTGAGGTGGGAGGGTCACTTGCACCCAGGGGGGTCGAGGCTGCAGTGAGTTGAGATCACATCACGTCACTGCACTCCAGCCTGGGCAACAAAGTGAGACCCTTTCTCTAAAAACAACAACAACGATAACAACACACTAGAATTATATCAGTCTACTACTTCAAACAGCTATAGGATGAGCAAGTGCAGGTGTCTATTCTTAGAGTAGGGTTAGGGTTCTTTTTTACCTTCTGAAACTTTGCAAGTCAGTGTAGACATGGGGAAAACACTGAGTCGAAATGTTTGCTACAATCTTTGTTGTACCTGCTTGTTTCACTGTGCCTCTTCTCTCTTTTAGTGCATGAGTTTGTTAAATCTGATCTTCATGTTAATGAGTATATTACACAGGAAACATCTTTTTTACTTTTCCAGTTGTGCCTTTATTTCATTTTCAAAAAGGCATTGTGTTACCCAGTCTTCTGAGGCTGAGGGTTGATAACTAACACCTTCAAATATTTTTAAAAGAATCCATTCTTGTTTTCAGCCACATTATTTATAAAAGAATGAAAGAAGGAAATTATGAAGTAGAGTTTTTCTAGGATACAATGAGTTGTCATTAAAATAGCACACACTTCGAGATGGGAATACAAAATCACTGAACAAAAACCCTGAGATTTAGGCATAAAAGATGTTTTTCATCTGTTTTTGTACCTTTAGTGTTACTGATGGAACATTTTTCATGTAACCATAACCCTTTTTTCAAAACTCAGTCCACCATTAGAGAAAACAAGGACCAACTGCTTCAATAATCTTGGCAGATGCCAGCAATCCCACTTCTAGATTATTTGCAAAGGCTTTCTAGCTTGAAGGAAGATAAGGTATCACTAGTTGCCTGCCCTCTATAGGAGACTTAGTTTATGGAAACCCTATATGGTAATCCCACGTGGTAGTTTGAAAAATGTAAAACACTTAGAGAGCAAGAGCAAGAGAAAAAGAGAGAGAGACTCCATCTTGAATTAACATAGAGTTTACTAGTCATAAGTTTGTAAGGAAATTACAAATGATTTATTGACTTTCATAATGAGGTTTCTAGGTTTCTTTCTTTGTTTCTTTTTTTTTAAGTTTACATTATCTTGTCCTCCAACTAGTTCACTTCCCTCAGGAATTCAAAAAATTAATTTTGCCCATCTGACATTTTATTTTGTTGTACTCTGAAAGGTTCATTAAATAAATTGAAACCTCAAAACCAGTGACAAAATTTCGGAGGACTAATACTAGAGAGAGTAATTACATGAGTGGCATTTAGACCTAAGCCTAAAAAGACAGTTTTTATTTTGCAAAGTGTTCCCAATTATATTTATGGAAGTTGGACAGATTTCCTCTATATAATGGAAAGGCAGGGCTTAAAAACAAAATGATCACTTATTTGTGGGAGCTAAAAAGAAAAAACAAACAAAAGAAAATTAACCTCATGGAGATGGAGAATAGAATTATGGTAACCAGAGGCTGAGAAGGGTAGCCAGGGGGAAGGGAGGTGGGGATGCTTCATGGGTACAAAATTATAGTTAGATAGAATGAATTAAAGCTAGTATTTGTTAGCACAATGAGGTAATGACAGTTAACAATGATTTACTTGTACATTTAAAAATAACTAAAAGAGTATAATTGGAATGTTTGTAATCCAAAGAAAGGATAAATGCCTGAAATGCTGGATATCCCCATTTACCCTGATATGCTTATTAGGCATTGTACACCTGTATAAAAATATCTCATGCATGCCATAAATAGATACACCTACTAGGTACCCACAAAACTAAAAACAAAACAAAATAAAAATAAAATGATCCATACATGGAGTTTTATACTTGGATAGTCTGACCATCAATAATAACACGTAGTTTACCTTTTAGGTCAACTTTCTGTAAATTATTCTTTAATTATAAGTTCACCAATGTTAACATTTCAAATGTTAGATTTCAGCTGCTAAATTCTCATGGCTAGATGAATTTAATATGTTTAAGTAATTGAAAGTCACATCAATTAAGGCTATAAGTAAAGAAAATATAAATATTTAAGGTGATGGATAACCCAATTACACTTACTTGATTTATGTGAATGTATCAGATTATCACACAAACCCTAAAAATATGCACAAGCCATGATGTATCAATAAAAATAAATAAATAAAGGCTGTAAGCTCTACTGTCACCTCTGGAGCCAATGCAATATGAATTCATCTGGTCTTTGACATGCCAACATAGCTGCGTTACTAACTCAGCAGTCAACTTGCACATTGAATTAGTGATAGAGGCTGAAGGTCAGAACTCCACCTCACTGTTTGCTGGCTGCCCACATGTGATAATAATGACTCATCTCCCCTCTGCAAAGGCCCTTCTTAATTAACCCTCTCCTCGGTAGAGCAGAATACAAAATGATTCCCTTCCCAATAGTTTCAGAAGTTCCAGTAGTTCTCGAAGTTATGCTGAAGGTTCACATTCTTAACGTGTATTGATTTCCATTTGTTAAAAAGTTGTACAGCAAATAATCATTTCAATGTGCTTACCTCCAAAATAGAGTAGTTAAAGAGCCTATGGGTGCTTATTTAGAAAATTAAGTACCATGTTGGTTACCACAGGTCTCATAACTCTGCTTTCGATTCTGTCACTTTGTTTATTGCTAAACAGAATTTTACTTGGTGTTGTGGTTTAGAAAGTTATTCAGTTATGAATAGGTTTTGTTCTAAGACTTACAATGTTTAATTTATGTGCATAATTCACTACTGAATGACAGTGGAAAGAAAAACAAGTTGATAAGAAATATAAACATGATAATTCTATAAAATTCTACAAATTTACCTCAAAATGAGTCTCCCTAAATTTGTAAGTTATGCTTATCAGATAACACTTACTGTGCAGAATATAAATCATATTTTAAAAAATAAAATAACAGGATGTTAAATTTAATCTCTTTCTAAAACCAACATTTCACTTTTTGGAGTTGTATTAAAAAAAATCATGCTTCCCTTCCCCAACCCCCAAGACTGATATAAAAGTAATTAGGCAATGTGCCCTATTTATTACATGAGAAAAAAATTGAATTTTGTATTATACACAAAGATTAGAAATGGTATTGGATATTATTTAAAAGGAAATGCATAATGTAATTTTACAGTAGACTAATCTGATATAATTTCAAATTTCTTGTCAGTTCTTTTTCTTCCACTTGGCAAAATTGGTAGGATAATTATTTTTAAATTCCAATGGGGCTACAGAAGAGTAGGTATTACTGTAAAAGGGGTTCACAAATCTTAAAAAATGAGAAAAAACTAAAGATATGAAAAGAATCGTCCATGAGATCACCATTCAAATTGGAACTCAGTCACTTTAGTAGCCATGGCCATTAGATCTGTTAATACTTTAGTCACTTTAGTAGCCATGGCCATTAGATCTGTTAATACTTTAGTCAGTTCTCTGAACTGTCAAGTTAGCATGAGCACTGACTACTGTAGAGTGTCTCATTCACTGACATATGCATGAGCACATAGCATAATAGAGGCCTTTGATGAAAGTCCGCTGTGGATTTCATTCTGCCGCTTGGAAGCAATGCAGGAAGCAACCTAACCACAAGTGGGACCACACAGATCACTGCATGGATGCTGAGCAGGTCTCATTCTGGGTCCTCCTCAGATATGACTAACTCAGTTCAGCAGGAACTGGAGAGCTATCTGTTCCCTCAAAGCCTTCTATGAAGAAGTAATTTCACTTTCTTGGCCAAACTGTCTCCTCCTTTCCCATAGATGCTGGATTTGGTACTTAAATTAATTTGGGGCTTGTAATGTTTCTATCAGACATGTCCTTTTTCCTTTGGCAAATGTTTTGTTTCACTCCAGTCTTCAATGGCAGGTCTTTGCATTCCCTAAAATTTTTTTAAACTTCATTTTTTTTTTTCATGTTTAAATTGGAGTCTTAACCCCTCCATGTTGGGTATTCTCAGCTCCGGTTTATCTCTGATGGAGAAATAATGAAGTGGTGAACACCTCCATTTATTAATTTATTCATCAGGTATTTTCTCAATGTACTGTGTGCATCACACCTGTGTTAAGCATTTCAGGGGATGATATAGGATAAACACACATTTAGAAGTTAAGATATAATACACAGCTAAAATATGGGAAATGTCACTAATTGGTCAAAAAAAAAAACTTATGAATTTACAGTCGGAACTATAACTGGTAACTGTAAAGGTCAAGAAAGACATTTTGATACTAGAGGGAATAAAACTGGATTTTTAAAAAATGATTATATCGTAAGAAGCCATGAGATGTGATAAGGGCATTGAGACAAGGGAAGTAGTATTTGCAGAGACTTGGGAAATAAAATGATCATATTCCTTCCCCAAATTGACATTGTATATGGAGGAGGAAATGAATTTAGAAGCATAGCTGGTCAAGGACTATGAGCAGCCTACTAAAGAGAAGGGACTTTATAGTTGATGTGAAGTCATTGCAAAGTTTTCAAATGAATAAAGGTGAAAGTATTTATTATCACTGCCGTTGGTGTAATGTGTAGCCTAAGCTGTCTACATTCAACTGTGAACTCCTTCAAGACTGGAACACGGTTGCTTGCATCTTTGCATTCCCTTCAATGTTGAATAAACATTTGCATAACGAATAAAAGATGGAACAATAGTATTGCTTATTTGGATACATCTGCAGAGGAGAGAGAGACTAGGAGATGGCATATAAATCAAGAAGGCATCATAACTCACTATAAGGGACTATATATCAGAGGAGAATCCAGCTAGCCCTGAAAAGAAATGCTCACTTCTTAAGAATTTTTGTAGACATTGATCAAAATAGCAATTTGTAAGAGTTAAGAATGTCTCCTTGGTAATTTAGGATGTCAAACTAAAAGGACTGCAGTATGATAAGTCAGCTTTCAGAGAGTCACAGGATTATCTAGCATTTTTTCATCATTATTTCTAACATTAATGCAAACTATGTAAATGATTTTTTTTTTTTTTTTTTTTTGAGACCGAGTTTCGCTCTGTCGCCCAGGCTGGAGTGCAGTGGTGCATGATCTCAGCTCACTGCAACCTCTGCCTCTGAAATTTAAGCAATTCTCCTCCCTCAGCCTCCTGAGTAGCTGGGATTACATGTGCCCGCCACCACGCTCAGCTAATTTTTGTATTTTTAGTAGAGTCGGGGTTTTGCTATGTTGACCAGGCTAGTCTCGAACTCCTGACCTCAGGTGATTCGCCTGCCTCATCCTCCCAAAATGTTGGGATTACAGGCGTGAGCCACCGTGCCTGGCCAAACTATGTAAATGATTAATGGTTCAGAATTTATTTACTCTTTTAAAAAGATAAACATTAAGTAACATGAAGAAAGATACAGAATTTACTGAAGAAACTAAGGTAAACGTCTGGGGACGGTGTTATTTTCCCATATAATTGTGCTGAACACCTACACAAAAAAGATGATCAGCACACACAACTATTTTAAGTATGCACCTATATAGATATTTTTATATATATAGATATATACACACACATTCATATATACATATACGAAATAGTTCAAATTTTATCTATACCATTTTACATGCCCTGGTTTCTTTCCTTCCCAAAGTTTTGCCATTGTAGACTTCAGAGCAGTAAACTTTAGTTAATTATTTGCAAATGCTCTTTCCCAATTCCCATGTTGGAAAAAGATGCATATACACATATGGGGCAAATACGTTATTTTCTTCAAATTGAAAACACAAGATTTTTCCATCGTCTATTGAGATTTAATGTCTTTGGATTGAATTCACACTTGTCTTCTGTATTACAAAAGCATTTCCAAAGAGACTGTGGAAACAACTGTGATTTTCCCATTGTCACACTGTCTCCTTAATAGTGATAGTTTAATATAAATGCTTCTCTAGCTTGACTAGGAACATTAGTCAAACCGAGTGAAAATGACATTTCCCTAAGTTGCTGAATCTGCCTCCTTCTCTGTCTACCTACATTTACCTCCCGATTGTCTTGAAAACAAAATTAGAGTTACCTGCACCACTTCATTTGGTGAAAAAAAAATAAACTTCATATTTTGCAACACTTAACAATAATTTTTTGTAATGCGACCTTCAGATTCTCACTATTATGGTCATTTTTCTTTGGAAATATATTTTTCTTTGATCCTTTTTTATCCTGTTGCCAGTATTAACTCTGCAGATTAACAAAAAAGAAAAAGCCTCTTTAGTTTGAAGTACTTGTAATTTGTTTACAGAACCCCAAGAAGCCTCATGTTCTAGGAGGGATGTGACCCAGGTTCCTTCTGTCTCAAGGCATTCTTCCAGGGGTTTAAGGCCAGCATCTCCCCAGGTGGGGAAACACTCCTACATTGTAATGCACTCTCTCCTATCCCATGAAGATGCATACATCCTGTATACGTAGCTCCAGGCTGTAGTATTCTAAATTAAAAAGCTTATTTCCCAGGTTAAATAAACCCATGGTTCAAAGGACATCTCATGGTTCAAAAGAACATAAATAATGGATTTTCAGTCTCTGCAACATGTAAAAGAATAGGACACGAAGTCTCGACCCTAAATGTTCAATGCTCTCAATACCTTTAGATTCATTGAATTGAAGTAAGTCCATTTTCACAACACCTCTGGGGACAGCCAACATCAATTGTGCATGAGAAAATATGGATCTTAAAATAGCGAGGTGTTAAAACCAAAAACAGATTGTTTCTTAAAACCAAAGAAAATTATCTATATAACATTATAAATATAATTATTATCTATAATATTATATATAATGATTTTATTTATTTCTAGGATGGTTTTCCTATTTCTTCACGTGATTCTTTCATTGTGGGATACTCGGGACTGACCATGAATGATCCTCATCTCTTCCTCCGAGGCATGTGCCCAGATCCAGGCCCCACCTAAATATTTGCATCCTCAACTAACTGCATCCTCACCTGACTAACTGCTTGATTAGGCTAAACTAGTCATTCTATCTGAATTCTGCTAGGTATCCATCTTGGTCTGCTCAGGCTGCTATAAAAAATACCATAGACTATGTTGCTTAAGCAAAAGACATTTATTTCTTACCATTCTGGAGGCTGGAAGTCTAAGATCAGGGTGCTGGCTGGTTTGGTTCCTGATGAGGGCCCTCTTCCTGACTTGCAGATGGCAGTTTTATTGCTATGTCCTCTTATGGCAGAGAGAGAGAGACAGAGAGAGAGAGAGAGAGAGAGAGAAATAGAGGGAGAGAGAAAGGTCTCCTCTCTCTTCTTGTAAGGGACCTAATCCCATCATAAGGGATTCAACTGCATGACCTAATTACCTCTCAATGGCTGTATCTCCAATCACCATCACACTGGGGATTAGGGCTTCAACATATAAAATCTGGGTGGGGTGGGGGAAGTACAATGTATTCCATAGAAGTATCAATTTATCTAGAATTAGTATAAGCCATGTAAGTAATTACTTAATGATAGAGTGCTGCGGGGAACATTCTTTCATGATCACTTGTCCAGTCTAACATCCATCCATTTAACTAATAGGATTAAAATTCTAACAGTAAATGATTTGGTTGTTATCACCATCGGGTCTCATTTTCCATCAGATCTCATTGAATATTTGCCTTCAATGCCTTTTCACCAGAGTGATTAATGTGGGCAATCCACAGATTATATCAAAGGTGGGAGATGGGCATGTCCTAGAACCAACCATCGTTCTCATCTCAAAATAAATTCTATGAAACAAAGGCTTTGGATTTTCATCCTCATTTTTAAAAAATCTTAAATTTGTATTTTTTTCATTCATTTGTTAATGGATTCAACAGATATATTTTAGGAATTATATTAAAAACTGTGTGGAGTGCTGAAGATAAAAAATGAGTAAGACAAAATGCCCTTGCCCTCAAGTGGATGATCATCGATCAGGCAGGAAATTCACAGACAAATTATTATAAAGCAATTGGCCTTTTATGTTCATATTTATAAGCATTTTCTACTAGAAATGTTTAAATCAGAATCTTTCATATTTGTTTACTTTTAACTTACCATATTTTGTGCTTTTTTTCTGAAGTTTTAAATCTTTTCTTTGTGTAACAATAAGTAGCCAAAAGAAAATAGCATTTTTGTATTATTAACAGGTGGTAGAACACCACGTATTCTATATTTCTGACCTTGGGGAAATAAAATTAACTCTAGTGTAGCGTGATAATATTTCCAACGATGTGTAAGGAAAATCGTTCTTGTATTAAATAACAGCAGGAGGGTATTAGACCTCAGTAAGAACTCTAGTTATTTGACTGTTATAGAAAGCCATAAGGCCTAAATAAAAAGACCGCTCTTCTGTTGTAATATATCTGAGGCATTGACTTTGTGAATATAAGGAATACAACATGCAGAACAATTTGGCACTCTCAGGAGCTAGGCTATCTCAGACATTTTAGAAGATCAGAAATGTTTTTACTTCAAAATCCCATGTTCTATGCTTCTCTAGGAGCACTGGAGTATTTGTTTGTTTGTTTGTTTTTTAGAGATGGGGTCTCACTCTGTCTCATAGGCTGGAGTGCAGTAGCGCAATCATGTCTCACTGCAGCCTCCAACTCCTGGACTCAAGCAGTCCTTTCACCTCAGTATCCCAAAGTGTTGGGACTACAGGCCTACACTAGCATGGCTGCCAATTTTTTTTTTTTTTTTTTTGAGAGATGAGGTCTCACTATGACCAGGCTGGTCTCAAACTCCTGGCCTCAAGCAGTCCTCACTCCTCAGCCTCCCAAAGTGCTGTAGTTACAGGCATGAGCCACAAAACCCAGCCTGGGTATTTTTCTCCATCTTTTGCTACAGCATGAGCTGGAAAGACCAAGACATTTGTCTGCTCTGCACAAGGTGTGTGCTCTAACCTTCTCGATGCTTTCTTGAAAGATCTATGCTGGCCTTTGTAGAAAATATATTGTTGGCATATCATAGACATTTGTTTTTTATCAATTTATTCACTTGGTAAAATAGTATTTTGTTACATTGTTCCTGAAATAAATGACTAAATACATAAATACAAAAACAGGTGAAGTAGATGACTGTGAGGGTAGCGTGGATGTTAATGACAATACCAATATAAGAAAACAGCAGAGATGGTAATAAGAAAAAGTTGAAAGGTTAGGTAATTACATTTTCCAAGGTAGTGCAAATAGTAAAGAATTAAACAGGCCTCAAATTCTGGTCCCTCTGACCCCAAATAGAAAGAGCTAAGCCAGAGAGGGGTGGCCATATAAGAGATACGAGACCTGGGAATCAGGATACCTGAACAGATCAGGTTTGCCTTAGAACCGCCTGCCTCTTTATGTCGCCCCATGTTTACTCTCTGTAATGGCCTGTCTATATCACCTTATCCCACAACTAGGATTAAGAAAATTATTCTTGTTTGTAACACTAGGGACCCCAGAATCACTTCTGATAATCCTTTAAAAATTGCAATATAGAATACACTGGTGAAAAATAAATGCAATGGAAAAAATGCCTTGGTTCAAATGGCAGGATGATTTTTACACCTGCTCAGGCTTTCTGCAAAGCATTGGGACTCAAAGTAGGTGAACGAACACAATTATGAATATGCACGTATACACATATGTTTTTATATAATTTAGCTTCAGATTGATGGAATTGCTAAATATTTCAGTACATTTTGGGGAGAGTTTTACTTATACTGAAACAAACCATATGTTAATTTATTTGGATGGATTTGGAAAGCTGTTTAAAATAAACTAACACAGTACATAATTTATCTTCAAACCCCCATTGCCTGATGCAGTGCCTGGCAAATATTACAGCTTCAGTAAATGTTTGCTGAACTGAATTAAGGGTACTGAACTGACATTTCTTCCTTTAGTTTACAAAATCTGAATCAAGGGCTCTTCACTATTTAAAAAGTATGTCCTAACACTCCATTTCCATTGAGTAATTTACATTTAACTGCCAGACTAATTGATGCTGTGAAGTTGCCTAAGGATTTAAGATTCTTTCACGGGAGGATTATTTGTGTCGTATTTTTCATTCTATTTGTCTTTAAGAAACAAAGTAAGGGGGAATTTCAACAAATGGATGCCTTTCTATACCGACCTGAGGATATGATCTAGAATGAATGTTTAATTTATTTCTAACCAGAGTCCTGTCAGCACATGGTATTTCGAACGAGCAACACATGATTTAAATTGTAGTTTACAGAGGCGTTCACTGATCCTTTGGCATTCTTTTTTTTTTTTTTTTGAGATGGAGTCTCCCTCTGTCCCCCAGGCTGGAGTGCAGCGGCGCGATCTCGGCTCACTGCAGGCTCCGCCTCCCGGGTTCACGCCATTCTCCGGCCTCAGCCTCCTGAGTAGCTGGGACTACAGGCGCCCGCCACCGCGCCGGGCTAATTTTTGGTATTTTTAGTAGAGACAGGGTTTCACCGTGTCAGCCAGGACGGCCTCGATTTCCTGACCTCGTGATCCGCCCGCCTCGGCCTCCTGAAGTGCTGGGATTACAGGCCTGAGCCACCGCGCCCGGCCTTTAGCATTCTTATATGAAGTCAAGTATCTTTTTCTTTGGACTCGTGGTTTGTAAGCACTGTTTCTGAAAACACTGTTATGCTGACCTAATGTATCTTACAGTTCTCTCTACTCTTCCTTTATGTAAAGACTGCTTATTGCAACTACAGCTAAAGTTTCAAAACCAATAACCCCCTGTGACTCTGAGAAACTTCCACCCCAATTGTCAGAGCAGGAGGCTGCCTGTGCATGTGTGGTTGATGGCTGGCACTGCACAGCTCTGCTATGTCATATTTGCATGTGTGCTTTATAGCATGTCTGATGCCATCTCTGTTTACAGTCATCCCTCAGCTCATCCCAGAATGCTTGCTTAGGTATTATACTGTCCTCTCTAGTTAAATACATCGACTGCAACACTCCTGTGTTGTAGCACATAATGCTTAAGGGCTGGAAGGGTGGATTTGTTATGAGCAGCGTTGATCATTCTGGCTTGTCATTTGATGTTGAATTTGCTGTAGATATGATTCTGACTTCAAAAAAAAAAAAAGACATAAGCCACATTGAATGTCTCTGACAAGTCCTGAATGTACATTTTTTGGCACAACAGACCTACGTTAGTTCCTCAGGTATGGAAATATAAAGATATTGTGAATATTATGCAACCTCAGGAGGAAGATTTGAATGTGAGTAAGTCCCTGGGAGAAAGAATCAGGCTTTTTATGTCTGAGTGGCTGGAGAGTTCTTTTAGGGAATAAGTTTAGCTTATTGTTTAGCTCATTGTGGTGCCTTTGATTAGAGAATACGTGTCATTTTAGACTCCGAGTAAGGATATCTAGGATCTTTCCAGCCTTTTAAGCTTTGTCCTTTCTGTCGTCACAGAATCACAGAGATGGAACAACATTTAGATTTATAATGTACAATTAAAAAAAAATCTTATCATCCAGGATTTCACGTTGGTCTAGAAAGTGATGCCTGATACTGAACTATGGCTCACCGAAGAGTAGGCAATATCTCTTGTTCTAGTTTTGTGATGTTTTATCAGCTGGCACCAAATTTTATTTCTATGATTGAGATTAAGTCAATGGAAATATCAGAATATTAAATGGCTTCTAAGAAAAAAGTTTTATATTGTCAGGTGTATAAGTAGTATATAAACTGTATGAGGATATAAGAAACAAGAGAGCAAACAGTTATTTTCTCATCAATTATTATCATTAATTATTTGTCATCATTTTACTATAAGAATGCTATATGTTGACATTAAAAGTGATATTCAGTGAAGTCAATGTTTTATCAATTGATGGAAAATACCTAATAATTAAAAATTCAAAGTAGTGCTTTAGTTTACATAGCTTGAGGGTGAAGGATGCACAGTCTTTAAAGCAGATGGTTTACTTGGTGTCTTTTGTAAAACAACTAGTTAAATTTCAGCTTGTACTAAAGAACTATGATTTGTTCACGTTCTGAGTGAAGTTATTTTGATATGATATAGTGTTCATAGTTTTGTATGCACAATCATTAAGTTTGATGTTTTAATTTTTCAGGCAAAATTAGTAATAAATCAAACACAACTGTATTTGGAACAATAAAATGTGGCATTTATGACATTAAAATGTATTGCCTTCCTAATGAAGAATACATCATACATGGTTCCTTTGGAAACAGTATTTTTAGTTGTATTACAGTATGCTTTATCTGTAACTTTGTTTTCATTTTCAAAGAATAGCAGAATATTAATTTTTGTGTACAAAGAGAAAGAAAAGTGAATCAAATTGTACATTTATGAAAATGTCTCCATAGGACATTTCAAGATAATACATACAAATACGTTAAAAATAAGTAATAAAATATAAGGCTGGATTAAGTCACTAAATAAATTTCCACTACCAACTTATTTTTAAAAGATCTATGAAATTAACTGTTTTATGCCCCAGAATCTGTGGACATAAATCTTTGTTCAAAAAGTGTAACAGATAGCTAACATAGACTTATTAGGATCCAAAAACTTATTTAGGGTCGCCTTACAAATCCCAAAGTCATGTGCCAGCCAGTAGAGATTCTATTCCCGAGGTACATCAGAAGTTCTAGTCAAATAACAAGAATAATGTAAAGATAAAAGTAAATTATTTTGTTAAAAATTTTTTTGAACATTTAACAAAGATGATTGCTTTAGCAAAGGTCTAAAAATAATAGTGACATAAGCAAGTTGCAAATTCATTTATTCTCTCCCATAATATTCCAAGTTTAAGCAGTCTGGTACTGCTAGGGTGGCTCTGTGGTATCAGGGACCCAGGCTCTCCTATCCTGTGGCTCAGTCACTCTCAACATGCAATTTTCATCTTGTAATTCTAAGATTGCTGCTCCAGTTATCATCCATCTATATTTCAGAGAGCTTTAAAGATAGAAGTCATTCCACTTTCCTTTGAAGACAGAGCTTAGAAATCACAAATTCATTCTTCCGGGAGCTAGATTTTATGAAAATTTCAAAAAATAAAAATAAAAAAACAAATTACGAATTTCCTTCTGCTCATATATCCCTGGCTGGGACTTTGTTATATTCCCACGCCTAATTGCAAGGGAGACTAAGAAATACAGTCTTTAGATGGTCAGCCAACTGCCCAGCTAAAATGCTGGGATTTCATTTTTAAAGAAGGAGAAGAATGGATATTGATGAGACAATAGGACTTTTTGCCATGTAAGTGAGACAATTATTAATAATTACTGAGTTTTATTGTAGTCTATAGAATAACCTTGAAAAACACTCCTGGGTTGTGCTTCTGTGTCTTCTTAAATAGCTATCTAGAGTGCTTTTCTTTAGTTCTGCTTTACGTGGCTAACTCTTGCCCAAACTTTAAAATTTCTCTAAGGTAATATTACCCTAAGAAGCTTTCACTGATACCCAAGGATGGTTTAGGTAATTATCCACTGTACCTCCACGATAACTTGTGCATGTCCATTTGGTGGCAGTTATAATAGCATATTTAATTACTACCTCCGTGTCTGTTTTTCTCCAATCTAAAAACCTTCAGGTAAGGACTGTTTTATTCTTTATATTCCTAGACTAAGATCTGGTATATCTTAGGCCCACATATATATTTTTAAATGATTAAATTGATGAATTAATAATTAGGGTTGCTTTTAGGCATTCCAGAATATTCAGTGAAGTGCAGGGAGATCCCAGGCATAGAAGTGCACCTGCCAATGGCTTTTAGTTCCAAGTCCAAATGCTAGTATTCTCTCATTGGTGAATATGTTTTGTTCTTGTCATTTGGTACAGGACATGCTACATATTCGTCAGAAACATTCATGAAATAAAGTCAAAGGAAAACACTGTGTGCTTTCAATGACTGAGCAGAGATGTGCGGCTGTGCCAGTTTTGCACTGCACACCTCCACGAGGTGCAATTCACAGGGGCTGTAAATTCATACAGTGAGGGCTTGCACGAATATAGAGGCCCTAATCAATTAAGCGTGTTAAACATTCTTACACAGTAAATAAATTCTTATAAATTGAACATAATTAGGTTTTAAAAAATACTGTGAGATATTAAATATAACATTCCAGAAATAAAGTATCTAAGATAATTAGTGTAATTTACAACGTTGCCTTGAAAATTTACTTAACGTGTTGTTTATTGTTTTTGAGGAGGTATGTAGAGACAAGATGTAAAGATATATGAAAGAGAACACTTAATGCAACAATTCTTATTTACAAAAAAACTAGGTCTAATTTGGTTTGTGAAAACACAAATTGATGCACAGCAGATAAAAATCTAATCACTGGCTCATGTCTTTAATCCCAGCACTTTGGGAGGCCAAGGTGGGAGGATCACCTGAGGTCAGGAGTTCGAGACCAGCCTGGCCAACATGGTGAAACCACATCTCTACTAAAAATACAAAAATTAGCTAGGCATGGTGGTGGGCGCCTGTAATCCTGGCTACTTCGGTGGCTGAGGCAGGAGA
Organism: Pongo abelii; assembly: GCF_028885655.2. Taxonomy (NCBI): domain Eukaryota; kingdom Metazoa; phylum Chordata; class Mammalia; order Primates; family Hominidae; genus Pongo; species Pongo abelii. Next base: position 202,919,323 of record NC_071988.2, read on the forward strand.
ATTGCTTGAACGCGGGAGGCAGAGGTTGCAGTGAGCCGAGATTGCCCCACTGCACTCCAGCCTGGGCAACAGAGCAAGAATACATCTCGAAAATAAAAAATCGAATTACATCCTTTATATATATACGTATATACATATATACGTGTATGTATATATACGTATATACATATATACGTGTATGTATATATACGTATATACATATATACGTGTATGTATATATACGTATATACATATATACGTGTATGTATATATACGTATATACATATATACGTGTGTATGTATATATACGTATATACATATATACGTGTGTATGTATATATACGTATATACATATATACGTGTGTATGTATATATACGTATATACATATATACGTGTGTATGTATATATACGTATATACATATATACGTGTGTATGTATATATACGTATATACATATATACGTGTGTATGTATATATACGTATATACATATATACGTGTGTATGTATATATACGTATATACATATATACGTGTGTATGTATATATACGTATATACATATATACGTGTGTATGTATATATACGTATATATACATATATACGTGTGTATGTATATATACGTATATATACATATATACGTGTGTATGTATATATACGTATATATACATATATACGTGTGTATGTATATATACGTATATACATATATACGTGTGTATGTATATATACGTATATACATATATACGTGTGTATGTATATATTTAATGGATTCCTGAAGAGCATTTTAGTCACTTCATATTTTACTATTAACCCAATCTAGTTTTCTTTTTTTCTTCCTCTAGCTGTGGGTTGGGAAATTTTTATTAGCATTCAGATTGAATATACATATATAGATAAGAGATTATCATAGCCTGTTTGTAGTTGGCTAGGTTTAACATGATTATTTTGATACTGAAAATTATGTTTTTCAGTAAGTTCTTTTTAAAGGTTGTTAAAAGTATTTGTAATTCTCAAAATGAGATCATCTTTTGCTCTATATCAGTTTTTAAACAAATTGTCTAATTGGTCATAACGTTGGCTTTACATTATTATAGACACCAAGTATAGTGCTTAGCAGATAGGTCCTCAATAAATGGTAACTTTTCTTTTTATGTGTTACATTTGTTAGAATGTATACCAAAATTCAGAGATTGGAGAAGTAAATCTAGAACAGGTGTATCCTTAGAACTTCCTGCAATGACAAAAATGTTCTATAGTCCTGTACTGTCTAATACACCAACCGCCATGACCTGCGGCTACTGAGTACTTAAATGTGACTTGTGCAACCAAATAATTAAATTTTCAGTTTCATTTAACTAATTTAAATTTAATTGAGTTGCCACATGTGGCTAGTGGCTAGTATTGGACAATGCAAGTCAAAAAGATTATGTTAACACTGTCTTTACAAGTTATTCATTTGGATTTAGCACAGGAATTCAACATTTCTCCTGCATTCTTAAAAGCATTAGTGAGTCTAAAAATTAATTTGAATTTGTGCTTGGAAGAAGATTATATGATTTAATTTTGTAATCTATGGTATTGTGTAAAAAGAAAAAAATCACTCAGTGATTTTCTATTCAGTTTTAAAAGCTACTCTACAATTTCTGCTCTTTAGAAATTCTAGTCATAATGGACATTATAAAATAAAAATATTAGGGATGCATATTTTGAAAATTAATATATTATGCTGATAAACTCTGATTCAGACTAAAATTCATTATTTATTAAGCTCATACCACTATTCTGAAATCCCAGGTTTTTCAGTAGAAAAAGAAAACTTAAGAAAAGACTTCAAAATCGGATAAGACCTCAAGGAAACAATCATGATATTGGTTTATAAAATACTCTACTTAAATGGAACAACATACTTGTTAATGGGGAAAAATGTTCTTACAGTATCTCACTGCTTATAAACTAGATTCTAAGTGACTTTTCACTACAGAAATGTCTGATTTTAAATAAATAGTTAGAAACATCAGGCAGATTAGATTCAAATCTAAAGCATTAAATGATTAGCAGATTGCACCTGGCAACAAACTCAGGTACTATGTCTTATTGCTTTCTGTGTTAGAGGTACAATCAGATGAAAAGCAAGTGAAGAAATGGGAAACTGTACATTAAGTGGCTGGTTTGCAAAAAAAAAAAAAAAAAAAAAAAATAGCCATCTGCAATCTGTTACAGTTGACTGCAACAAAAAATAGTTTCCAAGGATCAAAGGAAATGAATGGCTGACCAGGGCAACCAGAATATCCCACACTGTGTTAAATATTTATTACAGAGCCACTTTGCCCCCAAACAATCTGATTCCTGGCATATTTCCACTAAAATAGCTCATCAGTAATTAATTTGGTGTGCCATTTTGCCTAAAATTAGTAATTAATATTAGTCTATGGGCATTATATTGAACTGTTTTCACCAAAGAATTCAATCTCCCTCCCTTTAAAAATGTGATAAAACAGCCATTTTATATTTTGTTTAGAACTTGAGCCATATATTAAAAAGAAAGAAGGAAAGACACAAAAGCATTGCGATCTCCGTGAAGGAGACACCAAAGTGGTATTCTCAATTTAGCTGAGGGTTTTCAAGGTCCTTGCATTTTTTCTCTTCCACTTCTTGATATTATGAGTACTATGATATGAATAGATCTTTCAGCCAGTCTCTGAGCTTTAATGAACTATTAAGGCATGTTCATGATATTTTCTTTTCAATGGTTCTCTCTTCAAAGTTTAACAGGTTGTAAACGGAAACCCTGAAAAATGATGCATTTTTCAAGTACCATTTTCCTGATTTTTTGAAATTAATCTTTTTTCTAAATGAGAACAATATTATCAGCAAAAAGAAAACTGCTGCATTAGGTGATCCTAATCACCCAATGTGAGAAATACCTCACCTTGTCCCATCTTTCTGTGTTTTAGCAAAATCACTACATAAGTGCTATGTGTATCTTTCAAAGACTTCAGTTTCAAGGAATACAATATTTTATTTAGTGAAGTTATCTGAAGTTAAAATACTGTTTTTCTAGAAAGCAAGCTCAACAAATTGTCCATTCACATCTTGTGATATTTCCTCTCCAATTCATCTTTGGAGCCTACTTGTAGCAAAGGTTGATTTCAACCAAATTTATTTCTCTAGTTTGTCTTCACTTTCCCCCAAACCTAATTTGCGGGAATTATTTTTTCTTTTTAAATTGTTTAGTATTATTTTAGTTTTTGTTTTTTACCTTAAAGACATGAGATTAAGCACCAACTGAAGGTCAGTCCCCACATAGCTGTCACATCCCTTTACTCATTCTAAAAGGTTGCCCCAGGTCCCAGTCACCTTCTTGCAATCACTGGCTATTTCTAGTATCCATTTGCTTGCCCTCTCCCTGAATTTCTCTGTTCTGAAATGGTATCCAGGCAAAGAAAAGCTGGCTAGAAGGTAGAGAAATGTTAATAATACGACCACCTCTGCTTCTGATATTGTTGCTGCTTTGTGACAAGTATATGGCTTAGTATCTGAACCAGACACTGAACTAAGTACTTAGCATGTTTTTATCTCATCTAAGTCTCACAGTAACCTTATAGACATGTTACTATTCCCATTTTTTAGTTGAGGAAACTGGGGCTCAATAAGGGACAATCACTTGCTCAATTATATAGGAATTAAGCAAGGATTTGAAATCAAGTCTGCTTAATTCTATATATGTGTAAATGTTTATACACATTTGCATATGGTATGCATACTAATAACCTTGTTAATCTTCATTCTGTGTATAATACAATGCTATTTTATTCCCTCAGAAATCCTCTAATAAAAAATCATATAATTTCACATTTGGTGGTGACATACCATTACTTTTTGTCATTTTCTCCACAAAATGACAATAACACCTGTCTTCTTGCCCAGAAAATTCTTATGAGTTGTTTCCCAGCCAAACACTGGTCATTTCTCTTGAAGCCAGACTTAATTCAGTCGCTTAGGTCATCGGGCAGTGACACCCCTGCCAGCCCAGTTCCTGACCTCTGTGCGCAGCCCCATCTCTGCCACAATTCTGTACTTCTTCCTTCCCTTCGCGTTGCTTTCTCTGTCCCATAACTAGGCTGGTGTTTTGATTTTTTGTTTTGTTTTGTTTTTGTTTTTTATCTTCTGTCCTTTAGACCCGCACTCTCTGTTCCTTCCAAGGAGGTCAAATATTTTATGTTGATATATACTAACAACCTCCATATATTTGAAAATAGCGGAAGCTAATTAAGTTGCCACCTAAAGTGTAAAGTGTTGGCAAGCAGGGGGTAAGAAGGCACCCCATTTCTCCCATTTAGAAAAGAGAGTTTTATCAAATACCGCATATAAGTGGCAGCTAAACATCAGGTACACATGGATATAAACATGAAAACAGTAGGCACTGGGGACTCTAGAGGGGGATGGGAGGAAGAGTAGGAAGAGTTGCAAACCTACCTATTGGGTACTGTGTTAACTATTTGTGTGACAGGATCACTAGAAGCCCAAACCTCAGCATCATGCAATATACCCATGTAATCAAACCAGCACATGCACCCATGAATCCAAAATAATAACCAAAAAAAAAGGATCACAGTTTGGTATTGGTAAAACACTATTTGTGCATGAGCTACTAATAAATATGTAATTACTTAGTACATTTATATAACATATAAAGTTAAAAATATATATTTGTAGGTATGTGTATACACACATACACGCATTATACATGTACGCCATTACCAAAAAGAAATAATAAAAACATTAAATAAAATTTAAAAAACAAAAATTATAATTGTAAAATACATATATATGTAAATATATATTTTTAAATGTCCACATATTTGTTAGTATTAAGTAACAATTGATTATAAGTGTTTTAGTTGTAATGTGTTTATATTTTTAAGAGCCTTTCATTTAGGAATGCATACGGCAAGTAATTTTTTGGAAAAGAGACAAGGATAGATATAAATGAAAGAAAACCAGATTGGCCATGAGTGGTTATTATTCATGTTAGGTGATGGGTGCACAGAGTTCAGGGTTCATTACTATTCTTTCTACCTTTATAAATGTTTGAAATCTTTCATAATTTAAAAATCTCTTTAAAGAGAAGTGCATAGTATGTTTCTTTTTGATTCAACCTTTTATGTGTCAGAATCCTTTTTGAAACAAAGCCCCAGCTCATCCTCCCAGCCCTTTCAGATGAACACTTTCTACTTCATAGTGGAGGGGCAATGCACAGTGTCAGGAATTGTTGTCACTTCAGTTGATGAAGATCCAAAAGCCATTCTAGTAAAACCCCTGGGAATACTGTTGAGTGATTTCTAACATGTTAGGAGCCTGGAAATGTTTGCTACACCTCAAGCTCATTTATCTGTAAAGCTTTACTTCTGTAATTTATCATTGTCATTTACTTCCTTTTACATTTGCTCCTATAAAAATGATGTTGGTGGTGATAATATACTAATTGTTCTATGTAATCTAGAAACTTTGACTTAATAGTCACAACAGCTCTATGAGGCAGGTGCTATCATGATATCCATTTTGCAGATGAAGAAACCGTAGTGTGGAGAAATGCCTTGGGTTGGCCACACAGCCCACACGTAACAGAGCTGGGGTTTGAATCCATGCGGTCACATAGTATTCAACCAAGTGACCCTCCAAGGTACTTTCTCAATAATAGAGGGTCAGGCAAAGGACAATGGCTCACACTTGTAATCACAGCACTTTGGGAGGCTGAGGCAGGAGGATCTCTTGAGGCTAGCAGTTTGGGACCAGTCTGGGCAACATAGACCCGTGTGTATGTGTGTGTGTGTGTGTGTTTGTCTATAAGCCAGGCACTGTGGCCCACCTGTAGTCCCAGCTACTCAGAAGGCTGAGATGGGAGGATCACTTGAGCCCAGGAGATGGAGTCTGTAGTGACCTATGTTCGTGCCACTGTACTCCAGCCTGGGTGACAGAGAGACAGTCTGTCTCTAAAATAAATAATAATAGTAGGTTAATTTATTAACTTTCCAAACTATGTTTATGTTACCAAATTCCTCTTTAAACAACAAAGGAGAGTCAACACCTCACACTTTTGCTTTCCCTCCTCCGGAGAATCTGTCTTTTTTAAGTGGCTACCCCACCACGGGCCCGCCCTGAGACTCTGACTTTCCCGCAGTGTGAGATGCTCTTCACTGATCCTGCGGAGCCTCTGATCTCTGCTTTTGCAGGAAGCAGGTGGGCAGAGCAAAATTCAAAGATGCAAGCACTGATCTTCCACACACCAGCTGACTCATTTGAATGGCTCGCTGCTCCTGGCTGGACCCACGTGTTTCTTGTTCCCGGATCAGACCAAGAGATCTGAGGCACTGCGGGAGGAGCCCGACAATGCAGGACCCCATGAGCCCTGCTTCTACTCTAAGAAGTTTCCACAGTTGCAGTACTATCCTCGATGGTCCTGGAACTTGCAAGGGCAGCTTTTAGAACATTAACTTCTCATGCCTAACTCTACTGCAGCTGGCATGGAATCAGTATGACAAGGGAAGTTAGTTTGGTTAATTTGTTAAACAGCTAGTAGCCTCCTTTAACTAGTAACTAGTTAAGGCATTAAGAACTTTTTACTTTTCAACATATTAATATGTGACATGCCTGATACCATTTCATGAGCTTGCAGGTTGAAATTAACCGTGAACATTAGTGATGTATATGGGATAATAAGGTATGTGCTGAGAAACAAATCCAAGTGGGGGTGTTTACAGTTTAGAATGCATATTGTGGGAAGTACATGTTGAATGACAACCATTTACGAAGAGAAACTTTTAGATATAAGACAAGATATAAAGAATTAAGGGATAGATTTCAATCGATCGACGATGACAGCTAAATGAAATCTTGCTTTGCATAACTGAAAAGCCAATTTTTGCTCTTTTGATTAAACATCATCAGCCCATTCATCCATTTTTTTTTTCTCAGCACACTCCAGTGCCTAGTATCTAAAAGGAACTCTGCTGCTGTTTACATATTCCTCTCCCTCCAGGGTTTTATAGTAGAAAAGATGGAAATGATTATTATATATACAAGCAATAATATAAGAGTATGATAAAATATTTTGGAACAATGTCTGTAAGAGTTAAGATGAAGATGACAGGTTGGGAATGTGGATCCACATTCACATTCAGCCATTATGTTTTCTTTGCATTCCATAAAAGGAAAACATGATATTAATGATAAGGAAGGAACCGTTGACTTTTGGAAAGCTAGAATGAGTTAGTGTCCACACAATTTTAAGACTATCAAGAATTAATCAAACCATAATTGTGATGAGTATATGTCCTTATCCTGGAAAGTTTGGAGTGGTACGTTTTGTATTTTTCTATAATGGTTGTTTCTCCTGCTATTCCCCTGGAGGTTAGAAGGGCTGGTGGAAAGCAAAATAAAGCCTTTCTTTTCTTTCTTTTTTTTTTTTTTGACAATAGGATATGTGTTTGCCAAGCAACCATTGGAAATATATATATATATCAGCTAGAAAATTTGCTACTCAACATCTGGTACAACTAACTCTCTCCCTTTCCCCTTCCTCCACACTGATTGACTAATTGTTTTGCCTTTATATAAAAGCCCATATGAGTCAGATTTTCCCCTGTGAATTTCATTTACTGGTAATGTCAAGTACAAATCCTTAGTAGACCACAGTGATGCTCTGTGTAAACCTCTTTAATCACCTAATTGTTTTGCCGGGAGAAAGAGCTCTAGTAGGAAGAATAAAATTCCTTTAGTGATTACAAAAGTATCCTCTAGGCTTCTAGATTAAGAAACATCAGAAAAATAAAGACTCTAAACTCCTTCAGAGTACCAATTTATTATTGGATCTTAACCCCTTTATTTTATTGTTCTTGTTTTGCAAAAGAATCGTTATCTTCCTGAACTGTGTGTGATTAATTATCACATAATACGTTAAGATAGCACTTTTTTCCCCTGAGTAAGCTATGTTTCAGAGTGGTTTTGTGATGTATAGATAAGCTTATCTTGACATATGGAATGATTTAGAGACAGAGACAGCAGAGCTGCTCGGGAAAAATGCTCTCTGTGGTGTAACAGTGAGCTTACCAAAAGTTGTCAAGAGACAGAACTAAGGCTACCTTCAAACTCTGTATTTCTTTGCCATTTTCAAGCTGTATTAGAAAAGATTTTATTTTTGCGGCCCTTGATGTAATTTTTTCTGGATTTTAGTACCTTAGGTAGTTTCCTTAGACCTGAGTCATGAAGTGCTCTGCCAGTGAGGTAGAAATGAGCAGTATTTCAATTGCATAAAAATTGCCCAATGGTGGGTGCAAAAAAATGGCAGTGATTCTAGCTTTATTTAACTTATTTATTAGTAATATAAAGACATAAATCAGATATATGAGGCTTTTCTAAGGATAGTTTAAATCAAGGACAGAGAAGATATGCCCAAGACCTAATGTGGTTAGCATAATGAACTTGAAACCAACTTGTATTTTAGAAAAGGCAAAATGACAGAGCTGAGGGAAGTCATGTGAAATATAGTGGCTGTGAGACCTTGAATATGCCGATGCCACAAAAGGACTAGATGATGGTAAATTGCTATTAGGGTAGTAAAAAGAGAGATGATGAGGATATGTTCTGACTCAGCAATTCTTGTCCCAGGCTTGTGGACCGTGTATCACTGGCAGAGATATGTCTTGTCCAGGAGCCCTTGTGTGAACTCAGTGTCATCCCTTCTCCAACAGGGCCCTCCCCTCCCCACAACCACCACCACTTAAGGCAGCACAAGCTATTCCTTTGGGGACGCCCCCACCTGTGTCGGTCCCAGGCTTTTCCTGCCACCCCTTGTTGATTCATTGTTAAAAGGCTTTGGGAACATATTAGACAAGGCAGCCAGTGGCTATTGAAGATGTACAACATTTAAATTCACTCGAAGTGTGGAGAGAACTGCTGGTCCAAATAGAACCTTTTGCTAACATCAGAGTACAGGTGGAGTGACTACTATTACTGACTCAAAACACCAGAGCAGAAAGGAAAAGGAAAGAGGGAGAGCTTGCCTGAGTAAGGATGATCAGAAAGAGGGTAAAGGCATTCAGAGAGCTGTGAAGACAAGTAGAAGGCCTTGGAAGAAGCTACATTACCCTGTGATGTTCTGGAAATGCTCCACAGATTTCAGGATCAGTTCCTCCGGTGGGCATGATATTTCATTGTTTCCATCTCAACACACCAATTTCGTATGAGAGAAATAAAATGCCTACTGGCTTCTGCAAATTTCTGGACCTAAGGGTGAATCATTTGATCTAGAAATACATCCAGGTAAAAAACTTCACAATCTTTTTTTTATGCTGATAACTTGAATACAGTGTGGATAATTAGGAGTGTTGGCAGAATAAATACTTCAGGATTTTAAAAAAATTGTGCTTAGGCTCTCTTACTTATGGTACACCTTGAACAATAACAGATAGTGTTATATTCTCAGGGAAAAACTCCACATGGTCCTATATGGAAAAATGAATGGCAATACCACTTACATTCCTAGTATATCTGAATTTTAAAAACTGATTTCCATCCATAATGTACAAATCTATATTTACCTCCATGTTGTATGAAATATATCTACACTTGGATCTTGCTCAGATGTCTTCTAAAGAAGACGCTCTCAAGGCTAAGTTAAGTGGTGAAGATTTTCAATGCCCTATAAGAATTCAAAGTATTTAAAAAATATTTTCGATAATTTGAAGTCATCAAAAAATATTTTTCCTATTAATAACAAATGTAACTTTCTGGGTTTTGTTGTTGTATAAATGGATATAAAAGAGTAAAAGCATTGATGGAGAACCAATACTTTAAACAATAGCCAACAGGTAATATTAGATAACTCTTTTTGTCTTAGTTAAAACACAATTGTTACAGGAAAGGGGTCCCAATCCAGACCCCAAGAGAAGGTTCTTGGATCTCACACAAGAAAGAATTCAGGGTGAGTCCATAGAGTAAATTGAAAGCAAGTTTATTAGGAAAGTAAAGGAATGAAAGAATGGCTACTCCACAGACAGAGCAGCCCTGAGAGCTTCTGGTTGCCCATTTTTATAGTTATTTTTGATGATATGCTAAACAAGGTGTGAGTTATTCATGCCTCCCCTTTTTAGACCATATAGGGTAACTTCCTGACATTACCATGGCATTTGTAAACTGTCATGGCGCTGGTGGGAGTACAGCAATGAGGACAACCAGAGGTCACTCTCATTGCCATCTTGGTTTTGGTGGGTTTTGGCCGGCTTCTTTACTGCAACCTGTTTTATTAGCAAGGTCTTTATGACCTATCTTGTGCCAACCTCCTATCACATCCTGGGACTTAGAATGCCTTAACCATCTGGGAATGCAGCCCAGTAGGTCTCAGCCTCATTTTATCCAGCCTCTATTCAAGATGGAATTGCTCTTGTTCGAATGCTTCTGACACAATCATGCTTAACCCACCAATTCTCCAAGCCACCAAACTGACTTTCCTTTCCTAAGGTTCTCGTGTCCACCCAAATTTCCAAAGTACACGTCCAGTTGAAAGGGTCAGTCCTATTTTTCATCATTTGAAAAAGATGGACTGATGGTCCATCTTTTTGCTGAAAGCATTCCCTCTGGAGGTCTCCAACAGTCTCCTGATACCAAGGCAGTGAGCCTGGACTGCCAATCCTGCAGCACCCAGTGACACAGCTTTCACAGAAACACACTCAAGTCTACTTCCCTGGGGCACACCCAGAGTGACAAAGGCATCTCTAGAGGGGTACATGATGTTTCCAGAAGTGGTTCTCTGCAAACATATTTTCTGTCTGGGTGCTGAACCTTGGTCGTTGGTCACTGGTCTGGGAGATCTGAGATCCTTCTTTCTTTCTTTTTTTTTTTTTTTTTTGGATATTCTCACAAACTCTGCCTGTGTTTTACTAACAGTTCACTTCTGTCAAGACCAATGGAGAAAACAAGGCTTAAGCATTTTGAATTCAAAGAGATAGGAGTTGGTTTATGAATGCTTTCCTCCCTGAAGACTGACGCCCAGGCAAATTTAACTCCAGCCTCTTCTTTAAGACAAAAGCAAAGCTTCCAGAGAGCAAAGGATGTGCAACCACAAACACAACCTCATGTCTACATGGTTGGGCTCCTGGCGGGCTAGATCCAAAAGAAAGAAGAAAGAAGATTCTAATTGCTTCACATCTACATAACTAAAGGAGACAGTCAGATGATTCTTCCATAAATGAAGGAAGTTTGCTTCAAAGTGACTTGCAGCATTGAAAAAGCAATGTTCTAAGCAAGGAGAAGGGACCGGTGGTGACATTATGGAATTGTTTAGTTACCATTTATGAAGTGCTAACTCTGTGTTTTATACCTCTGTAGTTATTTCCACTCAATATTTCCACCAATCCAACATTATGAAATATTGAGAGAATACAGTATAAAATACAGTGTGTAAAATACAAATGAGAGTACTGAAATCAATCGTTAACTTCAATAACTTGTCCAAGGCCAAATCTGGGGTTCCAAAATCTATTATCTTTAGGGCATGCTTCATCCAGTACAGTTACATACATGTGATAATGCTTTCTAAGTATATATTTTATATATATATATGTATATATATATATACGTATATGAGATTTTCATATATAAGATTTATCCCAGGGGTACAGGTTCTTAACCCCATTTTACAGATGAGAAAACATAGACTTAGAAAGCTTATTACTTGCTTAAGATCAAAGACCTCAAAAAACCCAGACATTTTCACTATCTCACCTGCATTCTAATTTCCTTCACCTGAGTTTCTTACTAATAATTTTGGATTAACTAGCATGGGATTTATTATGCAATGTAGTAGCTAAAAACAAACAAACAAAAAACAACTCCATTAAACCATGTTTATCATGTACTGGATGAAGGATGCCCTAAAGATAATAGTTGTATATTATCAGATATATATAATATATATTATATATATATATATATATCTATATCTGAACATGATGAAATACCATACCACTAGAAAGGATTGATAGAGTGACTATGAGATGCTGTCAAGCTATATAATTTCATTTCTAACTTAGCCAAATATAAAACAGCGAAAGTAAACTGGGAGGAGTGTAAATAACATCATGTGTAAGAAATATCACATTGCCAAGATGACACTGAACATTTTTCCAAAGGCAGAGCAGGTACCATAATCCACGTCACAGGTAAAAGCTGACTGGTGAAGAGAACAAGCTTTTCCTCATACCTTTCAAAGCCCAACTAGGATATACCCCTACATTTTATTTATCTATAGATTTTTGCACTTTTGAGCTTAACATTACTTGACCAGTCTGTTTTTTCTGTAGGTCCATGAAGTAGGTGGCTGTGTCTATCTTGTTTACAGTTTTATTGCAAATGCCTAGCATGCTGCCTGACACGTTGCAAGTACTCAGTAAATATTTCATGAATAAATGATTGTTGAATAAATTAAGAGATACATAATATCATTGCAATAGAGAAAAAAATGCTAATTTTTCAAGTTCATTACCCTGCCAGAAAGACTGTCATTGTGTCCTTGCTAATACTGAGCAGATCCTTTTGTAGAAAATTCAAATTTTGTTACAAAATGCAAATAAAGGTGAGAACTACATAGTTATTGATGATTAAAATAAAACATAAAATTTGATGTTGAAACCTTTAGAGGAGTTCAAATGATTTTATAAAATGCAAGGAAATATTATAGAAGCAGCTAATGCCAAGTCGTACCAGGAATGAAACTCACAAGTCTCAGTCTACAGAAAACATGGTACATGTGCCACCATTTGGTGAGATTATGGAGTTGCAAATAATTATTGCTAATTTTCACATCACACTATTATAGGGAAGTTCCTTGCATAATGTAATAATTTACATTATTTAAAATTGGAAATAATGTTTATGGTTTTTACAGCATGGCTAAAATTACACGTAGAATTATAAAATAGAAATCCATGAGTTTAAAATGTTACAAGAGTCACATTTTCAGTTGGAAGACACTTAAGCAATTTTGAAATAAGTCGAAGGAAAGATTTTTGCTTACCTGACCACTAATAGATGTTGTACATGTTCAATTTCTAACCAGTATAAAAAGAGCCAAAGAGATTCAGAGCTGTGTGGCATCGTTTATCGTCAAAGTTGATGGGACCCAAGAGGCTACACTGTTTTGATGTCTGAGGCTTGACCTTACACTAATGAGACCGGATTTTCTTATGTGGGTCCTAAATTGACTCTGACGTCATTTCCCAAAGAGGAGCTCCAGAAATGAACAGAGAAAACATCCTAGGAATAAATGTATTTTCTAATTAGGGGATGCCATTATTGGACAAGGAGCTCCAGGTTACCTCAAAAACAATTCTAGGAAGAGAGAGTCTCACTAGCAATCATTTTTGTGGTAAAATTCCCCAATTCTGCCTGACACTCTCGTAAGGCTTTTCTTTTTTTCCTTTTCTTATTTTTTTATTTTTTTTGTTGTTGTTGGTGGTGGTGGTGGTGTTGGTTTTGGAAACAGTGTCTTGCTCTGTTACCCAGGCTGGAGTGCAGTGGTGCGATCTAGGCTCACTGCAACTTCCGCCTCCCGGGTTCAAGTGCTTCTCCTGCCTCAGCCTCCCGAGTAGCTGGGATTACAGGCACCTGCCGCCACGCCCAGCTAATTTATTTTGAGTGTGTGTATTTTTTGTTTTTTGTTTTTTTTAGGGTTTCGCCATGTTGTCCAGGCTGGTCTCCAACTCCTGAGCTCAGGTGATCCACCTGCCTCCGCCTACCAAAGGCTTGGAGGGATTACAGGCGTGAGCCACCGCCCCCGGCTTCTCGTAAGGCTTTTCTGGCTAGGCTTTCTCTCTCCTAGAGACGCGTTTAGTCCTCTCCGTGGAAGAGGACAGTGCCCCTCGCAGACAGGCTCCCTCGAAAAGCTAAGCAGTACCAGCTACAGGTGACTACAAAGAAAAAGGTGTTTGGGGTAAAACTTTTAACTCCGCCTACCTATGGGCACTTTCTTCTGCCACTTGTTGATTTTGCCACAGCTATTTCCAGTTCTGAGCAAGAGCAACTTTAGAAAATTATACGGTCTGATAAATTTCAAGGTTTTTTCCAATTTATTTTTGTTTCCTGATTTTCTAATTCATACTTAAAAAAAAAAAAAAAAAAGGCCAGTTGGGCGATGGCTCACATCTGTAATACCAGCACTTCAGGAGGCTGAGGCAAGATAGAAAAAAAAAAAAAAAAAAAAAATAGAAAATGTAATTAGCTGTGTATGGTGGCATGTACTTGTCATCCCAGCTACTCAGGAGGCCAAGGCAGGAGGATTGCTTGAGGCCAGGAGTTCGAGACTAGCCTGGGCAACATAGGGAGACTGTCTCAAAAAAAAAATTTTTTTTTTTAAATGAAATTAGCAGGAGTGGTGGTATGTGCCTGCAGTCCCAGCCTAGCTAATTAGGAGGCCCAGGTGGGAGGATCCTGTGAGCCTGGTAGGTGGAGGCTGCAGGAGCCGTGATTGCGCCACCTCACTCCAGCCTGCACTTCAGCCTCGGCAACTGCAGCCAGACCCTGTCTCAGAGAAAAAAAAAAAAAGCTCTATGCTTAGCTTAGCGTGCACAGAATAAAAAAAATTAGAGCAGTACAGAAGTTCAGTTTTGATATATATGTTTTAAGGTAAAATTTATTTCTCTAACATACTTAAAGCTTACATGGGTAGTTGCTGAAAAATTCTGGGTTATGAGATATAATTCAATTCTCTTGAATAAATCAATTCAATGTGTTATATTGATGGAATAAATAAGTTGCATGTTAAGTAAGAAATATTAGAATTGTGCTCAACAGCAAATGAATTCTCTGGAATTGTATCCCATCTGTAGACAACCATTTGAATGTACTTTTAAGAGCTATCATATAAAATGAGCATAGTCCCTATCTAATTATTTGACACGTATGAGAACAAATAACGCCTCTGTGAATGAATAAACTTCTCCAATTTGGAGGCAAGATTCCTTAACTTTAGGTATAGAATTGAGAATAATATCATATATGCCATTAGTTAATAATAAAATTTAAAATATCATATAGTTCAGAAAAAATAATCTACCCTGTTCTGAACAGAAGTCATACCTGTTTAGGCCATACTGATAAGTGTTTGGTGAAGACAGACACTAAATCAAGTATTTTTAACTTAAGATTAACATATTTATTAAAAGAAATTTGTGGTGTTACAGGGTTTGTATGCAAGTAGTTTAATGAATTCCATTTGAACCTCATTGTTTCTAGAGAATATATAAAGCATATCTTAGTAGTTAAAGAACTTATGCAATTTCTGGAAATTAAAACAATAGTCTATGATTACTTCAAAAATCCAAAGTGATATATAGTTGAGGTGTTTTTCTTGATTCAAATAATATATTATCATTTTGTTATTTATAACATTGATGTTGCTAAATAATCAATAAGGATTCAAAAATTAAAATAATAGAGCTGTTTTGTTTCCACTTATGTGTGCTGTTTGCAAAAATGCAGCTACATAGGGTGTTTTGTACCCAGGTTTGATGAGAACTTTGTCAACCATCTGCACTGTCTGATTCCATAAGAGTGACAATCTAAAGCCTCTGAAGATTTCACCTTTACGTAAAGGTTCTACACAATTTTCTTGTTGGTGAATATTACATTTTAGCCTGAAAATGCCCTGACATGTATTGGGTGAAATTTTTCTAGTTTCAAATGTTTGGTCAGTAATGGTATAGTAAAGCTAAAAAGAAAATGAAATTAGATGGAAAAAAGAAAAACTCTGGAAAATGAAATAATAGAATAAAAGTTAAATAAAAATAAAATTAAGACTAGATTTTGAATTCCAAATCATAGGAATTTTTATTAGAAACAAGATTTCTATGTGGATTTTAACCCATCAAATATGAATATAGTAAATATAAACACTATTTTAGAACCACTTTAGCAGCTCTTTAACTTCTGAAATAAATGTGTATTTTAAGTTATTTTAAAACTTTTAAATTATCAGTTAAACTGTGATAACCGCAAACACTTGATTATTCAAGTAGTCAGGAAAAGGGTCCTGAACATATGTGTAAAATATATTATAAAATTGTTATATATCTAGGCGCTGTCTGCAGATCTCAGAAACGTATGCATACTGTTTATCTTAAATTAGTTTACTTTTGCTTTCTTGCTTCAATATATATTAGTAGTACCAAACATTTTTTTTTTTGGCTGACTTTGCTTCTTTTGAAAGTAAGCACCTGGATTAATAAATCACCCGAAAGTATCCTTCCTGCATTCCCTGTTGTTTTCCTTACAAAGAAATTCAAAGAATTAGCAAAAATTGGTGTCATCATTTGTTTTAGAGTGCTTGACTTTGAATGGTTACTTTTATTGTACAGCCTACCACAAATTCATGAGGAGTGAAAATTTATTAGCTAAATGTCGTAACGGTATGTTTATCATCAAAAGTCAATTGGGAATGGGAGTGGGATCTGGTGTAGATTTGAAGACTTTTTTAGCGCCTAAGTGCTCAAAGCACTTTACACATTTTAAGTTATTTTTTCATAACTCATCCTCGTTTATATAAGTGTGAGATAGGAATGGAAGAAAAGGTAGACATGCACCATCTAGAGTTTATAAAGCTGAAAATGTACCTTCAAAAGTTGATGTACTAATACAGATTTGAATAGTTTCCAGGTGTTACCGTGCCAACAACAGCACCTGGATTTATTTTGTTCTCATCTTTTTTGGATTAAGTTTCAATGTTACAGCCACAAGGTGCTCAAAACTTTGATGTGTGCCTATCCACTGCCATTTGGTCCTTCAGAAACAAGTAATAGCCAGACAAATCCCAAATCACTTGATGACAGGCCCCTGAAACTACACTTCTGTTTTATTTACCCTTATCATTTTCCAAGGAGAAAATCACAGAGCCCGTAGAGCTGGCCAGGATGTAAGGTTGCGCTGACAGGCCAAACGTGGCTTGCTTTATCCCCTCAATTCTCTCCTTGTTTCTTCTATGCACCCGATATATGAAAATACTCAACTGTGGGACTTATTCGCATTCATACATGGACAGAGAAAAGAGAGCAACTCAGGCCACAGATAGATTGCCAATAGTGTCTTTTCTCCATTTTTTCTGTGGCTGGCTCACAGGTTCATCCAAGAGCAAACGCTTTTTGTCTTCTCATCTTACACTGTGCCATAAACCACGCTGGAATTGTTAACAGCTAATAATATCACTGGATTATTGTGTTGGCCAACTGTTCTGTATTACTGTGATGGTAACATTGACTCTATGGCGAAACATCACAAGAAGGGGTAAAGAAAGGATTATTTTATATTATAAAGGATTAGATTATATAATATTTCCTAATATTTCCCAACTTTTTTTTGAGATTATTAGTAACAATCTTTAGATTATGTAACCATGATCACGATTTTATGTGTAGAGTGAGGATTTAAGAAAACTATTGGAATAATTCCAATCTAAAGCAATTAGAATACATTTTCATATGTATTCATATGAAAATAAAATGAATATAACAATATAACAAATACATAAATACAATTTCATATGTATTCAGGTATTCTAAAATGGTTAGAAAACTGATGCCACATAGAAGAACACATATTATGGCTTACATCATCCAGAGTTCAACTTTTAAAACTCTCATGAGGTTTTCTCTTAAGTTAAGCATGTATGAGTCAAATGAAGTATAAAATATGTTATAATTTTCAAAAAAATAGAATCTTAGATATGTTTAACTGGAATGTCTAGTAATTTATTGTAAAAACATATTTATTGTTGGAATTCCCTCAACAATTTCCTATCCCTTTTAGAGTGACATACACATATCAAATTCATCTTTCTTTAAGCATGCAACCAGAGCAATTATTTGCCTACATTCTTTCCTGAATATCTTCTTCATTTCACTGGCAATATGTGATAATTGGGTTTTTAAAAATCTGAATTAATTGTGAAGGCAGAAAAGGACAAGCACCGATCAGTGATCTTTCTATGACTTATTTAAATTCCATTTCAATGTAAAAATTGTACTGAAAGTTAATCAAACGTGATCAATTAGCATTACATGTAAAGAACACCAATAAATACCTGCACATCTCATAGGTTTAACAAGATTGAGACTTTGTTTTGTATGAATTTGAAATAAAAACTATTTGTAAGGCATATGGACACAATTTTGTTTTCTACTTGACACTGAAGATTCTTTCAGTATTTTAGTGCTTTGAAGTATTATTTTTTTCAGGGCTATATCTTGGCTGGCACAGAATCAAAGTTATTTGGAAAGAATAAAGAGCATACATCAAATAGCAGAATTACCACTCAGAAAATCTCATCTGCCACAATGTGTAGTGGAGCTTTCCATATTTGTTTTCTGGTCAAGATATACTGCATATTGTTTAGACTTCATTCTGATAAGTGCAGACACATGATTAGAGCAAATTTGCCTTTAATCAGCCACGGGTATTTTGTTACATCTTAGAGTATTCAGTCATCCTATTGAATTTGTACATTTTATTATTTTGGAAAGCTTAGAAAATGGAACTACGTGAAAAAGAAAGCCAGAGCTCTGCTGTTTGACAGTTCCACATCGTCATTATCATTTATTATTCATTGTTTTTGGATGTAAATTATAAGAGTCATTGACTTTCCATTGAAAAAAAACCTTCATTCATTTGGAAGCTAAATTTTAGTAAAATCAAACAGGATGTTCTTGGCTTATTTTTTCTTTAATATCATCTGTATAATCCCAAATATTCATTGCAATGTTATCTTCATTTATTTCTATAAAGTGTCTTGAATAGCAAGTACTAATTAATCATGTATTAACCTTTTTCTCAAATTTTTAATTGTAGGTACGCGCCAAATGATTAATCATTTGATACACCAATATTGAGTATTGCTTCTAATTTTACATTATATAAAGCTTTTTTCTCCATTTTAAAATAATTTTTTTTTTGCAAACTTTAGCCTTCCTAAAGATTTGCAACATTGAGAAGAAAGATCTTGGATTAAGTCATAATGATTACTAAGGGAAAGAATATTACCTTAAAATCCATGAGTGACAAATGTCCAAATCGCTACTGTGAAGGTGTTTGAAGGTTGAAGACTCCTATTGAGAAAGCCACTACAGAAAGTGTGCAGATAATTATTTTCTCTACCTTTAATTTTATTATATAAATTGAATACTGCCTCTACTGATCAAGTAATAAAGTTATTTTCATTTGTTATGCAAGGTCCTTTTCAAACGCATTATGGGGACTGATGGAGGAGATAGGCATTCTTCATTGAATCAGATAAAGAATGAAGTACCTAGACTGATTCATGAACTCAAGAGAAATTTAATTTAGTTGAGGCAAATAGCAGTTTATGATGAAAAGTGGAAAAAGGCAGTCAGTGTTCTTGTGGAATTGTTTCTTTTGACAGTTTGCATTAAGCCTTTGTATGTCATAAAAATGACAAGACAATTTCTGAAAAAAAAAAAAATATCAAGCAATGGAAAATCACTTTCTTGGGGTAAAGGTATAAAATCAATACATGTTCCTTTCTCCTCCCAAAGGGGTAACTCTTCCTCCATTTTAATACCTTTTTTAGTACAGCATATGACTGTTTCTCCAAATTATTATTAAGTTAAATAAATTGTTTTGAAAAGAAATCATTGTAGAATACAATTGCTATTTTAATTGGGAGCTAAATTTGTTTTAATATTATATGAATTAGTAAAGATGGGCTTAATTAGAACTATTTTAATAATTTCATTTTACTTGGGCCTTAAGTGTTATTTAATATAAATTGATGACTGCTATTTAAATGTTAGAGGACTGTGTGGTGTTTGAAGGAGTTCCACTCATAAGTGAGATCTGTTGATACTTTTTCCATACGCCTGGGCATATTTTTCATTTTCCAAGGAGTCTTGAAGAAGAAATCAAACATCATATTAGCATTTGCAAGGTACTATGGCTTTTTTAAAAAGTTGTGCCTTTGTTTAAGAGAAGGTAAGTATAGGCCAGGAGCAGTGGCTCATGCCTGTAATCCCAACATTTTGAGAGGCTGAGGCAGGTGGATCACCTGAGGTCAGGAGTTCAAGACCAGCCTGGCCAACATGGTGAAACCCCATTTCTACTAAAAATACAAAAATTAGCTGGGTAAGGTTGCAGATGCCTGGAATCCCAGCCCCTCAGAAGGCTAAGGCAGGAAGAATGGCTTTAACTCAGGGGGTGGAGGTTGCAGTGAGCTTGGATCGCACCACTGTACTCCAGCATGGGAGACAGAGCAAGACTCCATCTCAAAAAATATATATATAACTTTCATAGTTTCAGCAACTTCCCCATTAATAAAATGGAGATAATAAGGTAGAAGAGTATGTGAAAACACGTTATAAACTACAAAATATTTTAAATTATTGGTAGGTATATTGAAATTATTCTGAATTTTAAGTATTATCTAGAGTATTTGTTATGAGTACCCAAACACTTGATTTTCAAAAAGTTTTTTCTTCAGTAAGCATGGTATACAATGCAGATATAACAAGGAAGAATAGAGGGAAGAACGTGGATCAACAGGTGATACATATCAATCAAACAGTCTGGAACAGTTTCCAAGTCAACATTTCAGTGTACATTTCAAGATTTAAGAAGTAAGAAAAGCCCAGAATTTTGCTACTTATATTCTGCTACATGAGTCAATGACAGCCCCTTTTGTCATCGTGATAGAAACATTGGGTTTGCATATTAGATATGCATTTTTCCTTTTTCTCATTTGCAATCCAAGTTATTCTATAAGAATTCACAAATAATTCAAAATTCAGTCAGGAATGCTGCATAATTTCTCAGATCAAGAAATAGAGGGCTTAGACTTTTTAAGCAAAAAAATTATGAATAAAATGTATTATATTAAAATTCCAGATATTTGAATATTTTATTAAAACTATAGTACCACTTATACCAGCAATTCATTCAGTACAAATGATTAGTCTGGTTTATTCTTGGCCTGCAACCCTTTCATTTTATACATATATATTTTCAGAATATATATATATATACTTTCAGAGAATATATATATATATACTTTCAGAGTATATATATATATATACTTTCAGAGTATATATATATATATGTATACTTTCAGAATATATATATATATACTTTCAGAGTATATATATATATATATGTATACTTTCAGAATATATATATATATGTATACTTTCAGAATATATATATATATGTATACTTTCAGAATATATATATATATACTTTCAGAGTGTATATATAGATATACTTTCAGAGTGTATATAATATATATATATATATACTTTCAGAGTGTATATATATATACTTTCAGAGTGTATATATATATATATACTTTCAGAGTGTATATATATATATACTTTCAGAGTGTATATATATATTATATATATACTTTCAGTGTATATATATATATACACTTTCAGCGTATATATATATATATATACTTTCAGTGTATATATATATATATACTTTCAGCGTATATATATATATATACTTTCAGCGTATATATATATACTTTCAGAGCGTATATATATATATATATATACACTTTCAGAGTGTGTATATATATATATATATACTTTCAGAGTATATATATGCATATATATGTATAATTTTAGAGTAAATATATTTGCATATATATACTTTCAGAGTAAATATATATGCATATATATTCAGAATAAACAGACAAAATAATTTTTGAGGTCAAGTGTTTTTTATAACTAATATTGTTCAAACACCAATAGTGATAAATAATTAACAAAATTGTCCTTGTTTGGTAAGATGTTTCACAAAAAAAGGTGTTTGCCTAACTTACGTGGCTTCTCTTTTTAGAGAATTTTAATTCATTTAGAATTAAAATGAAGAAACAAAATTTAATTTAATTTGATTTAGGATTAAAATGAAGAAACAAAAATCACAGACTGATATTGAGATTTGTCAACTATTTTAGAATGATGATGCAAATAAGCTGTAAGCAATCTGTGAAATCAAATGAAGGAAAATATTCAAATGAGAACTCTGTTGTTGCCCAAGCTACACCAAACAGTTTAGAACAGCTGTTAATGAGTAGGTCAGAAGACGGGCGCTTTCCCCTTGAATATCGGTTTCCATTTCCTATCACCGCGCCTGGCTCTCCCTCTTTGTCTCTTTTTCTCTCAGGAGTCGATAGTGTCTATATCTCCTTGAGCCCTGTAATCTATCTCTCTCCCATGTGTCAGCAGCCCTCAGTAGAAAACAAATTCCTCCCTTTGGGCTCAGAGTAAATCATAGAAACGAATTTCTGCATGTCCAAATGGGATTTTGACACCAACAGTATCACCACAAAATTGAGACATCCGCAGTGTCACTGGGCCATTGAGTATAGCAAATTCCAGGCTCAGTTTTGAAGTGCATAGAAGTTCCCCTTCAGAGACTTGTTCCTTTGTTTGAAAGTCGCCTCTTTCTGGCACTGAAGTAATCTTCTTGTCCTGGGTCCTTTCTATCACATAGGAGAGTAAAATCATAAGTTAATTACTATGGAGTAGCAGATAATATAGGCCTTTGGAACACATTTTTGGAGTGAAATGAATGAAAGCACCATAAAGAAAAAGCTTCCTTAATACAAAGGCTGTGGAATTTCTAATGTAAAATAGAATTATTTTAACTTTGGTTTTGGTTTAATGTGGAAAGTAAAATTTTCTCCACACATCCTAAGTTACAGTTTATAGACCACAGTGACTTCTTCTCTTCCTCCTCCTCCTCCTTCTTTTCCTTCTGTCAGTATCTGCTCACGTGACCATCTCTGTCACTTATTCTCTGAAACTACTAATGACCATGAATTTAATTTGAATGTAAGTACATAATTAGGTATCTTATCTAAAGAAGTAAAAAGCATGGTTTTGACTTCATGTAGCTGGTTGGTTTGAAACCAACATTTAGTAAACTCCTTCTGTCTCCTTTTGTATTTGAAAAAATATGTTTCAGAAGTAATTTTAAAACAAGACCTCTAAAAAATACAGCATCTTATGTGTGTATGTTTTAAAACATCGCTTTTTTTAGGCCACTTGAGTTCAATTGAAAATGTTTGTATATGTATTTTTAATTTGGGCTTATCTGTTCAGATTAACATAAAAACTATATCAATTGGTTTTTGGGCAAAGTAATCTATTTTAATTGTAGATAATTGGTGTAGAAACTACAAGCAACAAACAAAGGAACATACCAAAAACACTGGTACCAAAAGCGAACCATTGTTAACACCTTCAAAGATGTATATTTATGTATTGATCTATGCAAAAAGTGGGCTAATACTTATACGTGCCATTTTAAGCCTCTGTCCACTTAAAAGTATATTGTTAATAGTATTACCATGAGTCATTAAATGACAGACTATATAAAATGATTAAAATTCAGTTCCAAAAGTTTATACTGCTCAGTATATTATTTTTCTGTTCCTCTCAACTGAAATGAAATGATGCAACCTGTTTCTTGCTATGAGATACCTCCCCTGACATTGGCAGAAACACTTTAAAAAATTTTTTTTGAGACAGAGTCTCACTCTGTCTCCCAGTCTGCAGTCCAGTGGCGCGATCTCAGCTCACTGCAACCTCTGCCTCCCAGGCTCAAGTGATTTTCCTGCCTCAGCCTCCTGAGTAGCTGGGACTACAGGCGTGTGCCACTATGCCCGGATAATTTTTGTATTTTTAGTAGAGATGGGGTTTCGCCATGTTGGCCAGGCTGGTCTTGAGCTACTGACCTCAAGTGATCAGCCCGCTTTGGCCTCCCAAAGGGCTGGGATTACAGACATGAGCCACTGCGCTCAGGCGGGAATAACATTTACATGCTCCAGGCGAGAAAGACACCACCAATTCACTTCCATTGATGACAAGTCCTAGTGTGATGCCCCCACGCGTGAAAATGATATATTTTCATGTTTTTATTATACTCACGAAGGGTTATCAGTATGTGGCAATGCCATGTGACAAGATTGTATGTTTGTATGGGAGCACAGTCCAGCTGCACTCTAAACAAATAGGCAGGAGTCAGAAAGTGATCGTAATGGAGCCATGGGTTCTATGTCTGGACTTCCTGGGATAGGGTCCCGCCTCTACTGTTTAGTAACTGGTTTTCCTTGGACTAGTTATTTAAACTTTCTGTGCTTAGTTTGCTCATCTATAAAATGAGGATGATGATAGCACTTCCCTCATAGATTTTTGTGGGAGTGAAGCAAATTTACCCCTATGCAGTCACACACACAGACACCCCAGGCCCCGACAGGAAGGACTTCAGGACAGTGCCTGATGCCTAACAGCTTGAGAGGTGAGTTAGCTAATTTTAGTCATTGGTCAATCACCGCAAGCATTGTTTTTGGCCACTCTCTGTGCTCATAACAAAGCAAATGTGTAGTTGATTTTTTTAAAAAGAAACTTGGTTAGGCAGTATGAATGCATTCATTTACTCATAGTAATCCTTAGAATAAAAAAAAAAAAAAGCATCCCTATAACTCCATTCTTGGGTCACAGATAATGACTGGAGAACATGGATCCTGTATGAAAGCCAGCTTAGGGCTGGTCACCATCGTTGATGACTGCAAATGAATGCAAGTCTGAGTACACTCATTCTGGTTCTGGACAGAAGGAGGAGTGCTTCCATCTGTCCTTAGAAATGTTGAAGCCAAGTGATTATTACTGATGGAATGCCCCGCTAGCCTTGTAATAGGAATGGGGGGAGGGTTACACAACTGACTGAGACATGTTCCCTCGTCTTGAAAAGTTGACATTGTAATGAGGTCACATTACAACACATGCAAAACCAAGCACAGTATATGATATTAAAACCTCATGTGCTAGTTGAGTAAGAGAAAACCAAGTACCACATGTTCTCACTTATAAGTGGGGGCTAAAGGATGAGAACACACGGACACGTAGAGGGGAACAACACACACGGGACCTATCAGTGGGTGGAGGGTGGGAAGAGGGGGGGATCAGGAAAAATGACTAAGGGATACTGGGCTTAATACCTGGGTGATGAAATAACGTATTCAACAAACGCCGTGTTACAAGTTTACCTATGTAACAAACCTGCACCTCCTGCACATGTACCCTTAAACTTCAAATAAAAGTTAATTTTTATAAAAACAAAAACAAAACTCACCTGCTAGTTGAGGCACCATCAATGTACATTTAGTCTTCTGGTGAAAAGAAGCTTCATGAAAAAGGCAGGACTTGACATTTTTCTTGAAAGTGTGGAAGCTTTGGAGAAAGAAGAGAAGGGTTATAAACAACCCCAGGGTATGGGGAGAATATCAAGAAGAGAAGCAAAACTGAAGTATGCAGCAGAGAAGCCTGGGGAGGAAAGTCAGGAGTTTGCAGAAAGGATATGCAATGAGAAGCAAACTGCAGAGCCAGAGGGTACCATCCCCACCAGGCTCCATCCCTTCCGACACCAACTCAAGTTCAAGGGTCTCAGGACCATCTTCATACCAGCTGGGTACAAAGTCAGGTGTTCCCCACTGACACCTTCACATTTGCTAATTTGTTAGAAAGCCTCACAGAACTCACCAGAAGCTATTACAGTTGACCCTCAGTATCCACGGGGGATTGGTTCCAGGATGCCTGAAGACACCAAAATCCACTTATACTCAAGTCCCCACACTGCTCCCGCAGAACTTGCATATACAAAAATTCAGCCCTCTGTATCTGTGGGTTTCTTATCCTGGGAATACTGTATTCTTCATCTGCATTGGGTTATGGATGCAGAACCTGTTGGATAGGAAGGGCCGACCATTTGTTGAAAAAAACCCTCATGTAAATGGACTCGCAATAGAAAGCCCTGTTGCTCAAATATATGCACAGTCACGTTTATTACAGAAAAATGATACAAATTAGAACCAGCTGAAGACAAGGCTGCATAAGGAAGTCTAGGAGGGATGCAAACTCTAGGAGGAAGGGCTTCCAGTCATCCTTGCCACGGAGCCATGGGCAGTTACCTCTTCTGACCATGACCCTTTGGGGACCCCCACCCAAGCCACTGGCGTCCACTTTTCCTTCTAGCTATATCACATACTGCTCACATGACTGACCTTTGGTTTCCAGCCCTTCCTGGAAGTTTGAGCCAATACTTAATCTCCAGTTCCTCTGGAGGTTGGAGCTGATTTGGTGTGTCCCAAAGCCCCCATCATAAATCACGTCTTTAGACTGTCCTATAGCAAAGCTTCCAAGCAAAGAGACATTCATCACAGGCAGGACATTGTAGTGACCTAGCAATCACCTCCTAGGAGCTGAGGACAAAGGCCAGACCACTCTCTGTGTGAGATTAATCCTTTATTACACAGAAGAGCATAACAGTTTAAAATGAAAGCTGTTGGTGCTGCAGAAACACTGTAATTTATTGAAACTGAAACAAGCATAATAGACACAATCTTTTAGAAAGTTGATTCTGTTGTTAGTATATGGAGTGGAAAAAAGAAGGTGGAATCTTTTGCAATAACATACATGCGTTTACATGCCCAAACAGGGAAAATGTAACGAATCTATAATATGTTAAGTCTGCTTCTCATTGTGGCTACAGCACCTAGCACAATGCCTGGCAAGTGACCAATAAGCGTATTGGCCACAAAGCATGTTGCTTGAATTTTCAACAAATGAGACTTCACTTTTTTTTTTTTTCACCTTTTTTTTTTTTTCTGAGACAAAGTCTCGCTCTGTCACTCAGGCTGGAGAGCAGTAGTATGACCTAAGCTCACTGCAACCTCTGCCTCCCAAGTTCAAGGAATTCTCCTACCTCAGCCTCCCGAGTAGCTGGGATTACAGACATGCAGTACCATGCCCAGCTAATATTTGTATTTTTAGTAGAGACAGGGTTTCCCCGTGTTGGCTAGGCACTGTGCCTGGCTTGTGACTTCACTTTTTGATTAAGCTCTATGGGTATAGTGGCTTCACGGGAAGATTTTAAGAAGGTTTGGAAGTGAAGTTTTACAGACAGCATGGGACATAGTTTTAGATACAATGAATTGAAGATAGTGAGCAATTTACTTGGAAATGTTCTGTAATCAGATGGGATTGCAGAATTCAAATATAGTTAAAAGATTAATGATAGATATGTATTACTTGAATGATAATTATATAGCTACAGTATTGGAAATTTTGGGTTCAAATGGTCTTCAATGACTTGGAGAATTGAAATAAGAATTAAAGAAGTTCAAGTGTAAGCAACAATTCATTTTTTTTTTAAACAAGTACTTAGATGTTTTTCAATCTAATGGCAAAGTCCTTATCTCCCCTGTATATCATAAGCTTCATAGTTATTTGCAAACACAAAAACATGTGTACAAACTATACACACACAGACCCCCTTCCCATTGATGTGTTGTCTTTTGTAGATAGACAGGACTGAGCTCTGGAGTAAGAGAATAGAAATTAAAATTTCATTATGCTATGTAGGAGAGATTGCAGTTGTTTCATCTAATCTCCTTTCCATTGCCGCCTTTCAGAGGAGTGGCTGCATAACAGTCTGTTAAACGAGACAGGGACAAAGATCTACCATGTAGTTCTGGGCAAGCTTTGGTTTTTCTGAGCTCCTTTTTCTTCCTCCTTCACCACCTTCATCCTGGAATGCAACCATTCCATAGCCATGAGGACAAGAAAGAATTTCTGAGACTTTGGAGCTGACATCGTGGAATGGGTAAATGAACCAGCACTAGCTCCTGCCTAATTTTGGACTACTCCTTATGTAAACAACAAATCTCTGTGCATTCCAAACATTTTATTTGGGTTTACTCCCATAGCCATGAATGGCATTTATAATCTTGCCAACTCAGATTCCTCATTAGGAAAACGTAGATTATCTTAATAACACCTAGCTACTACTGTGGCAGTAAGGAGTGAATTATGTTTATGAAAACTGCTTCGCAAATTGTAAAATGCTCTACAAATGTTAGTTGTTATTGCTCATAAAATCCTGTGTGCCCTTTCTCCACATCTAATTATAAAGCTTGATGAAAATGGTTGAAGTGTTGAATACGTTTCCAGAAAGAGAAAGGAATAGTTCTTAATGAATTATTAACAGCAATTACCTTCTGTTACTGTGCTTTATAGGCTTACATCTGCCTGCTGTGGTGCTATGTTCTTGGGTCCAGTCCAAGAGCACCTAGGAAGAATTTATATACATATATGTTTTCCCACGTTTATGTGTTCTGTCACAGAATTGCTACTGTCATTTCTGTGGGAGGAGGACAGTGTGTAGATTACGTGATGAAACTGGGTGTTCTTAAAGGAAGTATGCAAAAGGTGAAACCACGACTTTGGGGTTGTTTTCTGTTTCTTTTTGAAAATGAGAAAGGTTGCCACCCACAAATTCATACACTTATCTTCTCCAAGCCAAATAAGAACACGAATATCTACATTGAAGTTTATTTAAGGCAAGCAAACTACAATAAGATGGCAAAGTGCATAGTTCATTTGCTAGCGTGAGGCCATTATTTAATAATCCAGGGTTCCTCCGCAGATATCAGGCATTGTGGAGAAAATGTTAGGTGTTCACTTTCCTCATGATAAATGTGTGCAACTGGGGCTACAGTTTGGAATCTTTCATTTAATTATCATGGAATTTCAAGTGCACATTGAGCGATTCCTAGTGAGCCTCCATATACCAGCCTTATGTCCCCATGTTATAAACTCCAAGCAAGCACTCAGACAGTTAGTGGCTGATTGAATTCTGTATTGTGCAGGGCCTTAAAATCTGAAAGGCACTCCTTACTGTCCCCAGACCTTGGATGGATTCTAGGTTCCTTGCAAGGAGGTAGAGGTAGAACTCCAGCAAAGTTGTGCTTTATAATCTGCTGCTGGCCAGGTGCAGTGGCTCATGCCTGTAATCCTAGCACTTTGGGAGGCCGAGGCAGGCAGATCACTTGAGACCAGAGTTGGAGACCAGCCTGGGCAACCTGGTTATTATATATTTTGGTGAAACCCCGTTTCTACAAAATATATAAAACTTAGCTGGGCCTGTAGTCCCAGATATTCGGGCTTGAACCGAGGAGGTTGAGGCTCAGTGAGGCGTGATCATGCCATTGCAATCCAGCCTGGGCCACACAGCAAGATCCTGTCTCAACAAAACAACAAATAAAATAAATATAACCTACGCTAATCAACCTCAGGAGTTGTGGAACAGAGCGGAGACAGGGGTGAGGTGAGTGAGATACAAAATATAAGGGGGCATTTTTCTGTCTGGGGCACATTCTTCAATTGCCTTGCCCTTGTTTTAGCCCTGCTGGGAAAGAGAACTTTCATCTCTTACCAGAGAAAAATGCAAATCCTCTATATTCCTTTACTGTATGGCTGAATGTTCATCAATAGAATGAGCTTCCTTAGTGTTAAATAAATGGCCAGTGGGCTTCTTTCTTTGTCACCTGGCTTCATGTAGCCTCAGTCCTCCTTCCTGGATCTTACTCTAGAGTATCTGGGTGTGATGTGGAGTATAGCAGTATAGTGTGAGTATCGTAAACTCTAGATACCCTCCCCCCCGAGTTCCTCCTGCTCATTACAGCCTTGTGCCAGCTTTTAAAACATCCTTCCAAGTATCTTCTCCCACTTTCTAACAAATGATGAATGACAGGCCCACATCTACCTTGCTGATTCTTTCTTTATTAAGCCTATATTCATTAAACATCTACTCATGTACTCATTCATTGCCACCTTATTTAGTTCCTCTTTTGTGCCAGGCACTTTTCATGGAATCACAGATACAGAATTAAATAAGCTGTCATTAAAATTACCTTCATTGTGGTGATAGACAAAATCAGGAAATAAACAAATATTAAGTACTGGAAAAAAATGTGAAACAGAGTAAGGAAATAAAGTAATGGGGTGAGAGGGTTTCTTTCATATCAGTCACTTCATCTCTTTTCTCAATGTCAATATATTCTTGATATTTAAACAGAATTCCTGACACCACTGTGAAGTCTCAAAATTATGACTGGAATACAGATGATGGTTTTGGTATTGACTGGATTTGCTCAATAGCTTAGCGACCTTCTCCAACATGTGGGAATCAGATAACCCTGATTCATAGTTCTATTATAAGCTTGCTATGCATCATGTCATTAATCCCCTCAACAACAATTCACATTGCAAAATAATATTATTTTGGACATTGGAGGTAATCCACCAATAGTGAAAACTGCCAGGGTTGACTTTCTGTCATGTATTGTAAAATTGTCTTCTAGTATCAATGTTGTCATGTATTGTCAGTTATTGCAATATTGTCAATATCGTCATACATTATCCCAAACAACTTGATGCAAGTCATCCCACCAATGCCCCTAAGCTTTACGCTTCAATGCTTCGTATTTCAGCGGCTTGTTTTCTCTTATGAGGAGGTGGACAAGAGATAACCATCACTTTAAAATGTTTAATTGTAGCAATAACATATTTTGTTATTAATAATCTTACACCTATTTAAGAACCATTTATTAAGCACCTTCTCTGGACCAGAAAATATCAGTGTGAGGGATATAGGAGTTCAGAACACAGACTCAGGCTTTTTTTTTTTTTGAGATAGAGCTTTGCTCTGTTGCCAGGCTGGAGTCCAGTGGCGCTATCTTGGCTCACTGCAACCTCCGCCTTCCGAGTTCAAGTGATTCTCCTGCCTCAGCCTCCGGGTAGCTGGAATTTCAGGTGCGCACCACCACACCCTGCTAATTTTTGTATTTTTAGTAGAGACGGGGTTTCCCCATGTTGGCCAGGCTGGTCTCCATCTCTTGACCTCAGGTGATCCGCCCACCTCGGCCTCCCAAAGTGCTGGGATTACAGGCATCAGTCACCGCGCCCGGCCTCGGGCTCTTTTTTTAAGGAGCCTGTAAGGAATGAGAGAATATAGATTTGAACAATTACAAACATTATGAAGACAATGAAAAAATATAGCATACGGCATTTTCTGCATGACTGCAGAACGGTGTAGTTGTTTGGATAAGGGCAAACGTCTCTAGGGCAAGTGATGTTTAACTTCACTCGGGAAGTGATTGAAAAGAACTCAGTGTTTGAGGACAGGAAATGAGAAGGAGCAGCGAGAACTGAATCCATGACTTGGGAAGTGGGATGTTTCAGGAAATGAAAGGACGAGCAGTGTGCTTGGAGTGTTGAAATAGGAGTAGAAAATTGACGTAGATGTTGCTGGGCGGATAAGCCGGAGCCACATCAGACAAGGTCAGACAAACTCCAGGACAGATAGAGTTTTTTTCTAAGGGACAAAGGGAAGTGATCTTGGGGGTAAAAAGGGAATGAGATTTGTGTTTTAAATATATACTTCTGACTATAAAGATTAGATTAGAGATGTTGCAAGATAATTGGTTAGGAGGCTGGTATAAGAGTCAATGCAAGGCCTCATACAGATGAAGTGGAGCCATTGGTATTTGGCACTGGGCCACATGGACAGAGTCCAGAGATATCAAGATGGTATAATTAGCAAGATTTAGTAATTGATCAGATGAGTGTCAGGAAAGAATGCGTAAGGATGAAGCCCAGATTCCTGAGCAATGAACATAGAGAATGACCTTTACCAAGAACGATACTGATGTGCCTAGTTGACAGGAAATTTTCTCCATGCAAGATTGGATTGTTAATGTTTTCTACACAAACCTGGACATTGGTGCTGGTTTCTCAATTTTGGTAATCTTTTCAGGAGTGTTCAGAAAGTATTTTCAAATCTGGGCAATTACTTAGAGATTTCTCATGTGGGAATCCATTGGTTCAGAAATTCCAGCCTACAATTTGAGTGACCTCACAGGAACAATACCATTCTTGGGTTCAACCAGAAGTTCTAGAGAATCTAATACAAGATACATATAGTTCAGGGGTATCCAATTTTTTGGTTTCCCTGAGGCACATTGGAAGAAGAAGGATTGTCTTGAGTCACACATAAAATACACTAACACTAATGACAGCTGATAAACTTTTAAAAATCACAAAAAAAAATCTCATGATGTTTTTAAAAAGTTTACGAATTTGTGTTGGGCTGCATTCAAAGCCATGCTGGGCCACCTGTGGCCCAAAGCTGCGGATTAGACAAGCTTTATATCCTGTTTGAAGTATGATGTAGTGTTTGTCAAATTGTATCCCATAGTGTTTAGTTCTCTGCTTCCTGAATTTCAGTAAATATCAGACTGCAGTATCATCAAAAGTCTGGAAACCCTTCTAATTTACCTTCCCTCTTCTTCCTTTATGGATCTATCCTTGTTTAAAGGTGACTCCCTCTGGCATGAACACCAAATATATTCCTCTACCCCCACTAGCCATTTCCCACTTCCTGATTCTGTGTATTTGACTTTTTTTTGGGGGGGGGGGGATGGAGTCTTGCCCTGTTGCCCAGGCTGGAGTGCAATGGCATAATCTTGGCTCACTGCAAACTCCACCTCCCAGGTTCAAGTGATTCTCCTGCCTCAGCCTCCTGAGTAGCTGGGATTATAGGTGCGCTACCACACCCAGCTAACTTTTGTATTTTTAGTAGAGGCGGGGTTTCAACATGTTGACCAGGCTGGTCTGGAACACCTGACTTCAGGTGATCTGCCTGCCTTGGCCTCCCAAAGTGCTGGGATTATAGGTGTGAGCCACTGCACCTGGCCTATTTGACTTTCAATGCTTAAATTTTAAGTATTTTTTCCATTACTTAATGAATCATACTTTGCTTTCACAAAAAGAAAGGTGTTGTTGATGATGTTTCTCTTATTCTAATATGGAGGATCTTAAAAAAAAAATGCTAAGCCCACAGAAACACCACTAGCTTTTCTTTGCTCTTACCTTCTTGCTCATATACATGAATTCCATATATAAATTGCCCCTGTTGTGTTTCACTTTTATGTCCTGTTATATAGTATGATTATATTCCTCAAATGTATTATCTGACTTATGCATATAAAGCAATGATATGGTGATATAATGACCATATCTATGATATAATGATATACATTATAAGCAGAAGTCATAAATATTAGCATGTCATTGCTTAAATTATGCAATAGTTAATGCTAATGATAAAAAATTTACATTAGCCAGTATTTGGTTCAAAAGGTATATACTTGTTCTCATCAACAAAGCATATTGGTTCTCAACTGCAGGCTACCCTCATGCATAAAGAGCACCTGCTCACCCTCCACACTGAAAACATTGGCATAGCCTGACCATTTCCCCTTCAGTGCATTCTCTTTTTAGGGTCCATTAATTATCTTCTAAGAATAAGATCACTTTTATAAGGTCTAAAGTCAAAAGTCCTGTCTTCTACATATTTGATCCACTCTTTTCTCAATCCCACTCTTTACTCGTGTGTTCTATTCTCCATTCGGAAGGCTCTCATCACGAGTTCATGTTTTTAAAAATGTTCATGTAGTATAGATTAGTTGAGTTCCTCAAATCCTCATCTAACACTTTCTTGCAGTATTGATCTGACTAATCTCCAATGCTAGAGAATTAAGAAATTGTTCCAGAAATGTTACATCTTGGCTTTCTTTTGCAAGTTCATAATTAATCCAGACAAAGCATTTCTCCCAGACTGTGATGCCAAGGAGTAGAGCTAGACACATTGAATTTCTGTAGAAATATTATGATAAATGTTCCTCCTGCCTCCATGTCCTCATTTTAAAAATAGTTATGAAATAGACTCTAAGGCCACTCTCAACACTAATATATGTTTCATGATTTAATTTAATTTACATATATTAAAAGAAAATAGGAAATGCATTTATTGTGCCATCTCCACAGATACGTTAAAACTTGCTTAACATGATTTCTCATCTCCAAAATTTTAGTTTGTTTTTTTCATCCTTAAAAAACACATGTGACCAAATGCTATATAAATACTTTTCACTGCTCATGTCAAAAGTTGCTTGGCAGTCATTTTCTTATAACAGTTTAGAATACTGTGTTTGGAGGACCTATTCAGAAGGATTTACGGTTTAACAGACTATAATAATAACAGTATACATCATACAATATCTATAAAAGAAGTAGTATCTGAGACCAATTAATGCTAGCGTTACACTATAAAATGTGGTTTTATCATCATCACAGCCTATTAAAGTACACATCATCCAAATCTCATTTCCAAATTGTTTCATGTCACAAGAAATAAATTTATTATGCAGAAGTGTTATCTTATGTGCTCATGTTCATTAGATTCCATTTCACTGGTAGATAGAGTCATGGGTTATTGGTTTGATGGTTTATTTTTAAATAAAATGTATTTTTTCAAAAAAGAGAGAATATTTTTAATTTTTCATATTTTTTCTAGACATCCACTGACAAATTTAAAAAGTTCTATCTATGTTCTATATTAATAATACATGGCCTAAATATTTCAATGGAAGAAAACAGATCAAAATACTAGTCTCTTTTTAGCTATGGGAAATTTAAAGATGTGTTTAAATAAACAAAGTAACTAAACCCTCAATCCAGTGCCAACAAGGCATCCCCACAGCCAAGAGTCACATCGTGAGAAAATAGCCAGCAAATATAATCTGATCCCCCGACCCTCGTCACTGCTTGGTGATCAGATCTTACTATGCAGTGAAGGAAACAATGCTATTATTACTTCTCATGAAGTGTCTTCTTTTTTATTTCTCTTGTAATTTATCTTCAATTGAACTGATATTGATTTCGTGGGGGAAAATTGCATAATCTCCAAGGAGATTTCTAAAGGCTAATCTTAGTTTGTGCTTTATTTTTTTCCACAGGTTTATTCTTGCCAGTGATTTATCTACCTAATAACATTATAGATAAAACCTGATCTTTCCATTTATTTCTTCAAGAGCTGTTCATGTTTGAGCATGCTTTGTCCTTAATTGCCTGGGGATTTTTCGATAGCCCTGACTTTAGTGGTCTGAAACAAGTTGCAATAAAAGTAATTAAGGCACTGCGCAACAGAATCTACAAATGCTGTTTTGCTTCCATGTGTGATATTTAACTAATTGTTCATTGCTGTGCAAACATTTAACTTCATAGATATCATGACTTTAAAGTGAATAAACATTGCTTTTGTATTTATTAAAATAGTGTAGTTTAATAGTGAATACTAAAGCTTCCAGGTACTTTAAAATACCATCTTCCACTGTCTGCTGTGCAGTTTAATGTCAGACTGTTGAGGTTATCAATCATTCCTTAGAAAACTGTAAAATACACTTGACTTCTACAGAGAGGCTATAGGATGCAGTGAAAATTGAGGTGCCAGGGAGTAAGAGAATTGGACTCTAGATCATCTCTGCCTAGCGGTGCTCCCTTTTTTCTGTGGTTTTGCTACCTCACCAGAAAAATTAGGTATTACATTAAATGACTGTAAATGGACTTTCCAACAGAGTGTCTTCCTGGGGGGCTAAAGACATTTTATGTGGAGTGCAATCAATGTCTGGAAACAAAAATGAGAGCTAAAATATATACTATGCTACCTAGGAGAAATTTCATGCAAAGTTTTAGATTAGATGTTTCTTTCCCCCTTAAATATGGACACATCAGTAATCTCTTCCTGAGCTTGAATATTATATTATTGGCCAATCTGGCAACTGCTGGTGAAGGGAATAATTTTGTTTGCTGTAGAAGAAAGAAAGGCTCTTGTGTCCACTGAAAACATATTCAGGAAGTGGGATGCATGACCGCGTTTTTCCTAAGTTCACATGAGGCATTGTGAACTTTGTTTGTGCCTGCTATTTATTTTGTATGGTCGTTATTTCCCTTGATATTTTGTTTGCAGCTTTTTCCCCTCTACGGTTTGATGCCTGCGATAATAACAATGCCCCTGCAAAACAAATCCACAATGAGTAAATAGCAATGGTTCTTTTAACCCTCTCTCAAAGAAGAATTTGATCCCTTGCTAGGCATTTTCTGTTTCCCCAGCCTTTAAAATGACCTTAATTTGCAGACATAATCTGGCATCATTGTCGCATGTAACAGAGATGTCAATATTAGAAGTTTGAATCCTGGAATGATCACAAGTGGGATTATTTAATTCCTAAGAAGGCTGGCAGTTGAGGGCAAGAAAGATGCATTTGGAACAATCTCCAAGGGTTTTTTTGTTTTTGTCTTTGGTTTCCAACTCGAAAAGGAAAACAGAGATTCAAATCCTAAGCAGACTTTTCAAAAGATAGACTTCTTCCAAGCAGTAAGAAAATACTATTTCTATTCAAAGACACTTGAAGCTTGTTTTCCTTCATACCTGCCTGGGGTGCTGAGTTTGCAGAGCCTTTCTGCAGACACCTGAGGTTTTTGTCAATGAGAATCATGAAGCTTTGGAGAAGTAATATACAATAAAAGAGCAATAACTGCTCTTATTAGGCTCTTTCAAGCCATCTGGTGTGATTTCTTTTTTTTTTTTTGCACTTTCACGCACAAAAAAATTTGTTGATAAATTTCCACTGAATTGTATGTAAGTCATGCATCCTTATTGGAAGGCTGATTCTTTTCATCACTAGGTGGCAGTGTAGTCACGTACTTATGGTTATTCATCTGCCAGCTCCTAAATAACAGGGCTTCCGGCTTCAGTGTTAGGTTTCCAAGCCTCTCGTGCATCCTAATATCCATGTCTCCTTTATTCAAAGGACAAGCATATCTGTACTTAAGTGATTTACTTTGTACATCAAGCTCTGTGAAATTTCCACTTATGTTTACTTTTATTTTCAAAGAAAACACTTGAATACATTTTCAACAAAATATTACAAGTACCATGCTGATCTTCAACTAATTATTTTTTTATTTAAAATGCTCAGTATGAAAATGTTTTTATGAGCACATGAAAAATAGAAAATTTGAGAGATGTAGTTTAAAAAAATTATTCTAAACTCACAAAAGTAAAGCTTTGATCTGTCTCTTGAATTATTTAAAAAAGAATAAACGAGCATATATAATTCAAATCTTGGAGTACTATCAAGGGCATCACTATGGGAATTATCTAATGTATTTATTTAAAATATTTTCTACAGTAGACTTTCCAGAAATAATGGTGCTTAGAAGAGTGCACTTTTAATGTTATAATTTTAGTTTGGAATAATTTATGCAAATAATATAGAGTGTTCTCTAGAAATATCCTAGTTTCTTGAGGACTGATATAGTCTCTTGGATTCTTATGTAGAGAAGCTTGTGGTATCCTGTTTCGTATATTTTTGGCAAACTGCCACATTCCGGGATGTCTTTATCACCTTGTTTGACACACAAAGTGCAGTATCTGCAATGTGGACCAAAAAAAAAAAAAAAAAAATCAATAAAATTATTTCCTGCTTCTCATCACTTTCTTTGTTCTAAAAGAAAAGAAAATCCAAGCCCTAGTAGATAAACATTATCTGACCAAACTCTTTTGCATATATCGTATCTAAACTTTCTTCTGTATTGGCTGCCTATGCAGTCTTACTCTAATATTTTCTAGAGAAACTGGTGTTACCAAAATGCCAGGGGTTTGGTCTAGGTCTCCTTGCTTGCCTGACACAAAGAAAGCCAATCACTAAGACAAGGAAGATTGCCAGGGAAGAAGACTTTATTCAGGTGCTGCAGCCAAAGAGACAGGAGATAAGTCTCAAATCTGTCTCCTCAACCAACTAAAATTGGGGTGTTTATATATCAGGGAAGGAATGTAGCTACCTGCAGGGAACAAATCAATTAGGGAGGAGTAAGGAAGTAATCAAGATGGATGAGGGGCCCGGCATCTCATTTTCTGGATGTGGTCATCTGGTGAGTTTCAGTCCCTTGCCTGAAAGTTGGTTTTAAGATAGGGAGGGTCAATTTCTATGTTATTAAAAAACACGTAATGTTGGATGAAAAGAGGCATCGCAAATTCCCCTAGGGAGTTTTTTTTCTATTTGGTCATCCAGGGCACAGGGCTTCATCCATGCTCACAGTGCCGCCTAGTGACAGAACAGAAAGAACTCAAGTGTCCTCTGAAATCTAATGCTCTGTGGCTAATACACATTACGACCTATGCTAATCCTTTTTAGTTCATTACTTTGGGGAAGGATCCTATCAAAACATATTTGATATTTCTATAAACTCTACATCTCTATGAATCAATAAGCTTCTTCCTTAAACTCATGCATCAATCATTATCAGACATGTTAGGGAGGCAAAGACAACGTGGAAGTGGCAAGAGTCTCTGACACACAGCCCACGTTTCACTATTTACAACCACACTGGCCCCAGCTAACATCAGTCAGGAGACTGAACACAAGCACTATGACTCTTATGCTTTTTGTGATGTTCTTACCAGGTATGTAAGGCATGTGATAAGATAACATATAAACCAGAATGTACAATTTCATCCGTAGAGAATAGTTTAGGTCGTGGGGAATTCTGGCAAGTGACATAGAGGCACACATAGATTTTCTTTCATCTCTCTCTATTTCATTACTCCAGTCATTTGAATGTAATGCCCAAACCATTGACTTTTCAATATTTAAGTCCCCCAAATTGAATGACATGACCACCCTCTCACTTGTCACATTTTGGCTTTTTCTAAGGACTTTCATTATTTATCTACATTGATTGGATGACCTTTGCCATCTATTTGCTATCCTTTAAAAGATTTAAGTCTTCCATAAGTATAATCTGGCTGCATTCTTCCCCAAATTAATTAGTATTATTGCTCTCCTGTCATATATTCATGAATTGTGCTTTCTTTTCTTTTGCACCTGCTCTGACTCATTTCAAGGCTGTGTTATCCTAATGAAATACAAAGATTGACCTTTACTGTGCAGTCTAATGAAAAATGTACTAATTTTATGGAACTAAAATTTAATAAATTTCTATCAAGGTAGAATGCGTGCTTTTATAATGTTGACAATATTGTAAATATCAATTACTATATATAAAAGAACACATAGCAACATTTGTGAAGACAATAATGCAATGTAAAGTTGAATGAAATGGAAATAATTTTCTATATATTTTCCTGGTTCTGAAATAAGAAACATTATAGTATAGCTTTGAATGGCCTTAATTTTCTCTGTTGGCTGCAGGGTTTCGCAGCACTAAAGTTATATTTTGAAGTACCTCAAATTTTCCAGACTCTGCAAGAAAGAAAAATAAAGGTCTATTCGTTGTGCTGCAAAATAAGTACAGTTAGAATATTGAAAGAATGCTTAATACAATCCTTTTATGTAGGCAACTGGGAATAGAGGGTGCAATAAGTCTGAAGAGATTTGTAAGGATGTTTGAAGGAAGTATTGATGTCTGAATTATCAAATAGTTTTCCAAAAGTTACAAAATTAATGACTTCCTGCCATGCTCAGGTATGGAGGCTCATTCACAGTAATTGTGGGGCTTGGCTTTGAAGTTCATTGTACCAACAGATATCTCAGGACTATGTCTCCAACCTCAAGATGGTACCAGATTCCAGTAAAGTGAAAACAGCACATCACTTTCAATAAGGTTGTTATTTTATTTTTAATGTAATGATTACATCCAATTTTAACTTATAAATAATGACATATAATCTTTTTTAGAATCACAAAATCAAAATAATTATTTGGTCCTTTTGCACATGATACTGTTAACACATTGCCACCAGTCCACCAGCTTAGAAGTTACAGGCAACATTAACTGTAGCCCCAGGGAGCAAGGCATTATATCAAAAGCATGATAACCTGCTACTTAAAGTGTGATGTGCACATTTTGCTGAGTTCTAACTTATCATATCATACACTGCCAAATACTGCGTAAAATTCCTGTTCCCAGACATAAAATTTTGTCTTAAGGAGAGTTTAGCCCACCAAGCTCCCTGAAAGTATTTGTTTTCCTGCTAAACGCTTTGCCTCTTTTTTTTTTTTTTTTTTTTTTTTTTTTTTTTTTTGAGATGGAGTCTCACTCTTTTGCCAGGCTGGAGTGCAGTGGCGCAATCTTGGCTCACTGCAGCCTCCGTCTCCTGGGTTCAAGCAATGCTCTGCCTCAGCAATGTAATCCCAGCAATGCTCTCCCGAGTAGCTCGGATTACAGGTGTGAGCCACCATGCCCAGGTAATTTTTGTATTTAGTAGAAACGAAGTTTCACCATGTTGGCCAAGCTGGTCTTGAACTGCTGACCTCATGACCCACCTGCCTTGGCCTCCCATAGTGCTAGGATTACAGGTTTGAGCCACCGCACTTTGCCTCTTTAAGAATGGTCTGTTGAGGAATTAATACTGCAGAAGCAGGATTAGAATTTTAAGATATTTATTTATTAACTTAATTTGTGGCTAGGAGTTTGGGACATGGGATGGAGACATTTTGATAGGACATGAAGGGGAGTTAAGTCACAAAGGAATGAAACGGGGAATGCAGGGGTTTATTTAAGCGAGAGATCACTCCTCAGGGTGGGAGCAGGCCACGGCGAGCGGCTCAGGGGCCTGGTTACAACTATCGAGGTCCCTACTGGCTACCCCTTGTGTGGATAAAGGACTTGGCCCATGGCCAATTAAAGGCTGGATTGGATTGCTGTCCTCCGTCCTCTGCAGATGAAGGGATGGTCTGCGCTTGGCCTGCACCAATGCAAACAAGCTCCCGTTTCATCTGAGATGTGGGGTGGGGTGCAGGGTTGTAGGGAGAGTAGCGTCTGATCCTTTGTTACTCCAGCGTGGAGAGATGGGGTTTTCCCTTTTGATCCAGCCCTAGGAAGGCAGCACAGATTGGCCTTAGGTTCCTACCTCCAGACCCGGGAGTTTTCCCTTTGATTTAGCTTCAGGAAATCAGCACTTACTGGCCTGGGGTTCCCTGCCCCCAGTCCCTGGTGTCTTTCTTTTGATCCAGCTTTAGGAAATCAGCTCGAACTGGCTTTAGCTCCTCTTCAGACCCTATTCTCCTGCCTCACTAGGACCGAGTGACCCAGATGGAGCAGAACCAAATGGGAGCTTGAGGGAGGAGGCTTTAGGCAGGGCACTCAGAGGCGGGCATTATTGATGATGGTGGAGGGACTGGAACTCACTTAGGACAATCTTCAACTACTTTACACAGTACCATTGACCAGAATAAGAATGAAATCACTGTGTGACAGTTTCCAGGTCTAGGAACCCCCCGAAATAGATCCCATAGGTGGAAAACCCAAAAGGTACTCATTGCTGCCTCAGCTCCTCCATCGCCTCCAGAGACTTCTGTTTTTAGTATGACCTTGTTGGGCTCCTCTCAATGTCTCTATTCTTGGTCTGGAATTACCCAATTTACCTTAATTTAGTCTTACTTATGGTTGTTTTCAAAGAAGGAAAACAAGAAGATCATGTCATTAATATGTTCAGAGATGCAATTGTGTTAGCACTGTTTTACAGAAAATGCAGCTGAAAGTCAGCAAGTTTACTAAGTGACTCACCAACACCACCTGGCTAGAACCGAGATTCCTTGTGTTTCTCCACTCAACTGTTTCCAAAGCATGAGGTGCCCTCTTAATAGAGGACTATGTCTTTTTTATAATTCATCAAGCTGGATTAACTGTGCCAAGAACTCACTGAAGCTCAGAATGTTACAGCATTTTATTCACTACACTGCTTGAGTGTGGGCCCAGTGAATTCAAGGTTAATTGCTGGAATGACAGAGCATATATTGTAGGCACTGGTGAAAGACACCTGTGAATGTTTGCTACCTTCTTTACGTGATATTAATTTACTCATCAAATACTATCTACAATTCAGCAAGCAATGATGATACTGAGAAATGCCTTGTTGTATGCGTGTAGAGAGGGGGAAAGGAGGGATGGACTTTAGTAATTCATCATCTCCATTAGCCCTATCCAAGATTTCCAAAAAACATAAAGTCGAGATAAAAGT
Organism: Pongo abelii; assembly: GCF_028885655.2. NCBI lineage: Eukaryota > Metazoa > Chordata > Mammalia > Primates > Hominidae > Pongo > Pongo abelii. Next base: position 202,961,083 of record NC_071988.2, read on the forward strand.
AAATAAAAGCTAAGAAGCAGGACCACTATGATAGCGTCTAATTGCAGATCTTCAAGCTGGAAACAAAATGCAACTTAACTTTTGTGCAGTTATATTTGCAGTTTTCTAAACTTCTGCCGGGATTTTCATGTTATTTGATTGCATAATGAGTATTGTTTAGGGTCAAGTTTAGTTGGTGACTTTGTGCCATCTTCTTGTTAGCTTTTCTAATTACATTTGGTCCAAATAATTCAGATCATTCTACTACCTATTCTTCTCACAACTTCTCTGCTAAGTGGGTGAATACAATAGTGTACCAACAACGAGAAGGTACTGTTTATTAGGTATAGAAATAAATCAACACCTAAAAAACAAATTTTAAAATTTCTAGAGAAATCACACTTTTTGAAAGGCTTGGAAAGCAGGAAAAAACATTTCTTCTTAAATGTTTAAAAAAAGTTTCTTCTTAAAATAAATTTTGAATTTTAATGGGCCATTAGCAGATTAATGGATCATTCTTGTTCTGATGTAAATCTTCAATTTAAGATTCTAAAATTTTTAGGGCTGGGGCAGTGGTTCAAGCTTGTAATACCAGCACTTTGGGATGCTGGCTAGAGGCCAGGAGTACAAGCCCAGCCTGGATAACATAGCAAGACTCTGGCTCTACAAAAAAGAAAAACACCAAAAAATTAGCTGAGCATGGTGGTGCATGCCTGTAATCCTAGTTACTTGGAGGCTGAGGTGGGAGGATCACTTGAGCCCAGGAGTTTGAGGTTATAGTAAGCTATGATGGTGCCACTGCACTCCAGATTGGGCAACAGAGCAAGACCCTGTCTCAATCAATCAATCTTTAATATGCTGGCCTGATTTGGCTTGTGTTTCTGGCTAGTACAGAGACTCTTCCTTGACTCAGAATCTCTGGGTGGCTTTCTGGAGTCTATGGAGTAGAATTCAAGAAATGAGAAGAAGTCCAAAGCTGCTTTAAGTGGTCAAAGGGCACAAAAGTTATCGTAGAACTCAATTCTTCTCACCCCACTTCCAATGACTCTGAAATGTGTGTTTGGGAATTTGGTAGCCATGTTTCTGCAATCTCACCTTCTTTTTTTTTTTTTTTTTTTTGAGATGGAGTCTAGCTCTGTCACGAGGCTTGAGTGCAGTGGCGTGATCTGGGCTCACTGCAACCTCCACCTCCTGGGTTCAAGCCATTCTCCTGCCTCAGGCTCCCAAGTAGCTGGAATTACAGGCGTGTGCCACCACACTCAACGAATTTTTGTATTTTTAGTAGAGACAGTGTTTCACCATGTTGGCTGGGATGGTCTTGATCTCCTGACCTCATGATCAGCCCGCCTCAGCCTCCCAAAGTGCTGGGATTACAGGCATGAACCACCACGCCCAGCCTCCAGTCTCACCTTCTAATATAGCATATTAACTTGGATCAAAGTAGGTGTAGCCATTTGTTCACGTGGCCATCATTGTTTCTACCCTATAGCTAAAGAGATGTTGAGTCAGTTCCCCCAAATATCTTAGGTATTTCTGGTCATGTCCTAAAACCGTATTGAATTTTATGAATTGGTAATGTTTATATGGCTTGGAAGATTTAATATGCATCATTATCCCATTCAGTGCAATGAATATTTTCTCTGGTGTAGGTATATGGCCTATGTAGCAAATATGCAAAATAGATAAAATATATAGGGCATTAACCTATGCTCTATTGCTCTATTCAGTATTCCTTAGTGAATAGAAAGAGTCCAGCCACTTCCCAAAGCATCTGGTCAATTAATAGAATTTTCAGTTTGGAGAAAACTGGTCCTGTGGAATTTATATCTAAGGTACTTGCCTTGTCAAGTGCTAACTTAAATATTATATTTTTCCACAAGAAATAGTATTTCTTCACCCCTGCCGATGGCTTCCCTGATGTACATATAGTTAGCCTAGGATGTGGATTTCAAGGGTGACAAAATGTCATTTACATAATAAATGTTACTCTCATACTCAGTTTCAAGGAGTTCTTATCAATAATTTAGAAAGAATTAATAATATATCTATAACACATGCTAGAAGTAGGATAAAATTATTTATAAATGCTTAATAAATGTTTGATAGTGCTTTAGCCATCCATGTTATAAATGATAGATAGGTGACTATAGATACCTTGTTAAACATTAATGTCCCTTGGTTACGGTTATTCTATAATGGCTTGACAAAAGTTATTAAAAGAGTGAATTAACATCATACATACATTCTATAAATGAAATGTGGTAAAATATGTAAAATTTAAAGTAGTTTGTAGGAATCGTTGGGTTGTTATAGCTAATGCTATTTACTCATCGGTAGCAATTTACTGTGCATAATAACACACTAAGAGGCAGTTTCTCCTCATCCTGAATTTCAAATCAGTAGTTGCCAAATTTTGATTGGTTATGTCCTGAGATATTACTATTTTAATATTTTAAGGAAATTACTTTTAAATCATTCACACTTAAATGCAAACCCCCAACTGTGCTTTTTTTTTTTTTTTTTTTTTTTTGAGACGGGATCTCTGTTGCTCAGGCTGGAGTACTGTGGTACATAGCTGGGACCTCAGGCATGCCAACTGCACTTTTATGTAAGGAGAAGTGATGGTTGTTGCAGAGGACTACAGATCCCTATACAGGTTTTTAATTCAGCATCCTCACCCAATCCATTGAACTTTTTATGAAGAAAAGTGTGGAGTGGTGAGAGAGAGAAGGGCACTCTTACATATTAGGTGGATCATCTCTGGGCAACCGTTCAGCTCCCAGATATGTCATCCAGTTCTGTCTCACATTCCAGAAAAAAGAGGAGGTATATTATTGCCCTAGTTTATAGAATGGGTGTCCCCACTCCCCACAAAAAAAATCCACATTATTTATACAGTATGTGTGTATAACACTTTCTAAAACTCATCCAGTGCTTGTGTTTAAACCATCCAATATCCTTATCTCAATTCATATCTGATTAAGCTACACTCTTGCTTAACTTTTCTCAGTTAAACAGTGATTCAACGGTTGCCCTCAGAATGATGCTTAGGCTAATTTGCATTTTAATATAGCTAGGGTGCCATGATTCTAGATAAGAAGTTTCAATCTAGGCACCAAACATATATCACATATTACATATCAAGATGTATGAGATAGATCATAATGCAGATTTACCTGGAGAGAGATGTAGCTGTCATGTGAGTTCTACCGTCTCAACAAAGGAGGAGGAGTGGGGTTGCCACCCCCTCAGTTCAAGTCCACTGAGAGGGGCTGTAGAGGGAACCACTCTGAAGACTTGACATGTCCGCTCATCTGGTCTAAAGATGAGAAGCTATGGCTATTGGCCTAACGTAGAGGGCAGAGGGAGGGGGAGTTCCTGCCTCTATCATCCTGTCAAAGGTATGTGAGTTCTGGGGACAATTGTGAAGCATCAGTAGGAATGTTGACCTTGCTCAAGGGCTATCCTGCCAAGGGCAAGTGGCTCCAATAAAAAGAGGGTGTAGAGGAAGCAGGAACAGCCAAATAGGAGCAGTGAGAGAAGAAGTCCTATTTTTTTTTTTTTAACAGTTTTAAATAGCTGCAGGTGCTGACTTACCATCCATCCTGTAGAATCAGGATTCAGGGGCCTGGAAATACTGATTAAGCCCTTCATGGGGAGGTACCATGGGGAATGATTAATGAAGGCTTTCCTGCCCACAGTGCTGTGCTGATTTAACGCAATTCAAATGACACAAGCAAGCCCAGTCTTAACACACTTGTGTTTATTAGATTAATAAAAACAATTCAAAAGGATGAGTAGCTATATGAAAATCGAACTAAGTATAGAGAGTGGCAATTATATGAAACACACGATGATACTGGAGTGAATTTGAAAGACTGGAACCAGTAAAACAGAGTAAGCGTCTCCATGGAGCAAGAGAAGCAGGTGAAAGATGGTGATGGAGGAGGTGAAGATTTAGCATGAAAAAGTAGGATATTCAGGAAAAAAATGCTATTTTCAGTATGCAGTACTGTCCTACAAAGTAGGTTTGTTTTACTGAAGCAAAAGCTAAGAGATAATAAATAAGTATTACAATTTAAGAAATTCAAGAGAACACCACAAACTGTAAGAGATCCTGTCTTCTGAATTCACATCTCATGTATTATCTGTTTCCTACATCCCAAGAACTGCCTTTCCTCATTACTGTTATTTAACTTTTTGTCACCTTAATTAAATCAAAAGCTTTTGAAAAGTAGAAACTGCCTGCTATGTTTTGCCTGATCTTAAAGCACCAAGCACTGGGCTGGGTACACAGGAGGCATTCAGTAATTATCTGTGAATTTCAGGATTAGTCACAACATCATGCAAAGACGGACACTTTTGCTTCTTTACTTAGCTATATTGGAGGCAGTTGCAGTAATGTATCCAGGCAGGTCAGGCCAAGACTCTGACCAACCATGAAAATGGAAATTAAGGGACTGACTTGAAAAATACGGAGAAAAGCATCAGTAGAATTTAGTGACAGACTGAATAGAATATGATAGAAACTCAGGTGCCATTTTGGAAAATGCCAAAAGCATCGTTGAGGGCAAAAATCACCTAAGCAGGTGCCTTTATGCAATCAGGTATTGCCATGAAAGATCTAGTTATCACAGGAAGCTTTTTCTCTGTCTCCGTCCTGGCTTGCAAATACTGCCAAGCTGCATTAGCACCAAAAGCAGTTAGATTGCAATGACCTTTACTAATCCACCACATTTATGTTTGGACTTTTCTCGCAATAAATGTAACATTACAATTATTAATGTCAGCATTTTCTTTGGAAACAGTGGTGAACTCATTAAGAACACTGCCAGGTGTTGCCAACCCCAGGTGTGAACCTAGTGGTTAGTGAGATGTAAATAACTCTTTATGGAAAGTTTGCAGTCTAACGAATTAGCAGTCTCACACAAAGCCAAACTAGTTTCCTGTGATTAGCTTCATTACACCACTAGCTGTTTTCCTGTAGGTCAAAGAAGAAAGTAGCAGATGCCCCTCCTTTTAGGATATAAATCAGATCAGCATCTACCTCATTGCTCGCTGTTTCCAAAGATAGCTGTCAGCCTTCCCATAAAGATGATAAAAGATCCACACTGAAGTACATGCGTGTCAGGGAACCTGGAACTATTTTGCTTCTTTTCTTGGAGATGCATGCCCATTAGTGGTGGTGTGTCTTGCTCAACTATGAGGATGTTTGTCATACCCTCTGCAGTTTCCATATTACTTGCTATTTAAGGTAGTGGCATCTGCTGGGGGGTGGGGAGAGAGAAGAACAATAGTCAGATCCTTGTTCAACAGCTGCTCAGTGGCCAGCAGCTGTTTTGAGGTTCCTTTCCTGGTTCAGATGCTGTTTTGCATTTCTCTTCTTATAATCTCTGAAACAAATGTCAACGTGATTACCATATGAAAAAAGTAAGCATTTTGGGATCTTAAAGTCCAGATGAGCAAATCTGGGAGGCTACTTGTGACTGCTTCTTGTTATGACTTGATACAGTCTTTAAATGCATGCAGACACTGGAAGGTTTATGTATTCCCACGAATGTCATAATCACACTAACGACAATGAAAATGTCTTCGTGTGCGATGACAGCTGTACTAAATTTGTGGCACTCAAGAAACATATTGGATTAATGTAGTTTACACTTCATAACTTTTAAAACAGCCATTTTTACCTGTTTTCTTTAGCCTAGATTTTTTGCTAGTTTTTTTTTTTTTTTGGCACTAAACTGCATATTTTTACTTACTCAATGCCCCTTTAACTAATACAGGTATTAACTGTGATGATTTCAATGAAATAGGGTTGTACTGTGGAAGTCAGCCACCTCAAAATAAGGGTTTGGACAAGTTACATAACCTCTCGGGAAAAATAGGGGTAATAATTTCAACCTCATAAGGTTGTGATGAGTAATGAATGAGATTTTATGTAATGATCAATTTATACTAAGTAGAGTGTGTGTTCATAAATGCTCGTGTCCTACTGTGTCAGTAAATTAGCATCCAATGTAATACAGTGTAGATTTCAGGTCTTCAGTAAATACACGTTGATTTGAGATAGATTATGTTGCTGTTGTTGTTCATTTGTTTTTATCCATCATCTCAAACGTCTTCCTTGCCCAATATTCTCACCTCCACCAACAATACTCACAGAGAGCACTCTCTTTTAGGAAGAGGGACGAGAGACTGACTCTGAAACACACATGAGTGCCCTGTTGCCATAACATCAGGATGGATCTAGAGCCCTGTGGAACTTTAGGACAAGGCAGAATGAGGAGAAACCAGAACGCCAGGTTCTACCCAATAGATTCAAGGATGCATTTGTTCGATGTGCATATCATGTATCCTTAGGGTGTGCTCAGCATTGTATTAAATGTTATATATAAAAAAGAAGATATTTCCCTAATTCCAAGGAATATGTGGTTGTCTTAGTCCATTTTCTGTGGCGTATAACAGATAACCTGAAATTGGGTATTATAAAAAGAAAGGAAACTTATTTTTTACGGTTATGGAGGCTAAGAAGTCTAAGGTCAAGGGGCCACATCTGGTGAGCCCTTTTTGATGGTGGAGACTCTACAAAGTCCTGAAGTGGCTCAGGATGTCGCAGGGTGGAGGGGGCTGAGCATGTCAGCTCAGGTCTCTTTCCCCCTCTTAAAAAAGCCACCAGTCCCACTCCCATGATACGTCATTAATTTATTAACCCACTGATCCAGCAATCCACAAATAGGTTAACCCATTCTTGACGGCAGAGCCCCAATGACTCACTCACCTCTTAAACACTCCGCCTCTCAATACTGCCACGCTGGGGATTAAGTTTCAACATGAGTTTTGGAGAGGACAGATATTCAAACCATAGCAGCTATGTAGTGTGGGAACAAGAAACGTTGTATGGTGTAATGGAAAGAGTCCTGCATGAGGAGTGAGAGAACCTGGATTTCAATCTTAGCCCAACATTTCTAGATAGATTGTGAAATTATGGAATGTCTCTTTTTTTTAAGGTTCAGTCTCCTCATCTGTGTAACGTGAACATAATAATAATAACAGCCCCTTTATGATATTGCAAATACCAATTTAGTAAGTATAAGAGGAGATTCTCTGTAAACTAAGCAGGCATTTCGACTAGATTCAGCCACACAAAGGCAGAGACGATGTTTTTTGTTTTATCACTTTATACTCATGTCTCAGGCCAGTGCAATTAGTAAACCTTCAACAAACATTCACTGAATGAATCGTTAAATGAAAGAGCTAGAATCATTGGACACACAGTTATGGAGTTAAACTTATCACATGGATAGATCATTTATAGTATTCTGTCCTACAGACGTAAACGGAAATTCAGCGAAAAATGAAAAATTGCAGGTTTAAGTTAGTCTTGGAAAAACTCACTGAGTCATCTTAAGCTGGTTCTGGAAAAAAGTACTGTAATTTTTTTAAGTGTATAAAATTGCTGAATAAAGTTTCTTATGTGCCATTGTTCATTCATTTAATCCTTATAACAACTAGGTAAGAGAGGTGCTGTGATTAGACCATTGTATATAAAAGTAAATAGAGGCATAGGAAGGTTAAGCACCTTGCCTTCCGTAATGTAGCTAGATGGCTGTAGCCATAGGGTGCCATCTTTATTTATAACAATGTGCCACTCTGCCTGTCTCTACCTGATAGATTGTTGTACTTCATGGCATGTGGGGTAGAGGCAAAGTAGCATGAGGAATACAAATAATATAATAATTTTAAAAACATTGTCAAAGAAAGCAAGGAAAATGGTAGTGTCATTGAGAGAAAACAGTAATTGGGATTTAATTTAGTGAGTAAACTTTTCAACACAAAATAGAAGCTCTTCATATTCTACTTCCAGTCTAGTTTTATACCTTCATCTTGAACCCCTCTTCCATATACCCATGATTTATCCATAATTGTGTTGTTTTCTAAGCTATATTAGCTCTCTGTCACCTTCTTTTCTCCATGCTTACTGTTGCTTCTGCAACCCACCCCCGACCCATCTCCACCCTCACACACCTTCCCCCAGACATATCTCAAATGCCACTTCTTCTGTGAAGGTCTCCCACACAATTGGGTGATTTCTTTTTCATGTTCCTGTAGTACTTTTTGAGAACTCTACTTTGTCGATCATCCCATGTTGCCTAACAACCACAGTTGTCTTTGAAATCTTTATATTGTTGAAAAAATAGTTAACCTTGACAAAAGAGAGGGTGCAATCTTTACCGTAGAGGACGAAGGTGTTCTGTCTCCCGATTTGGCTTTTGAGACTTTCTACAATAATGGAGATTGAAAAATCTTAGAGAATATTTAGTTACTCCATTTAGTTACTCCATTATTTAGTTACTCCATTTTATGTCATCTCCAGTTACATTTATTTATTTATTTGTTTGTTTGTTTATTTGTTTATGAGACGGCATCTTGCTCTATTGCCCAGGCTGGAGTGCAGTGGCATGATCTCCTCTTACTGCAACGTCCACCTCCCAGATTCAAGCAATTCTTCTGCCTTAGCCTCCCAAGTAGCTGGGATTACAGGAACCTGCCACCATGCCTGGCTAATTTTTGTATTTTTGGTAGAGACAGAGTTTCACTACGTTGGCCAGGCTAGTCTCAAACTCCTGACCTCAAATGATCTGCATGCCTTGGCCTCCCAAAGTGCTGGGATTACAGGTGTGAGCCACCCTGCCCAGCCAAGTTACATTTATAAAGAAGGAAATTTAGGCTCTGAGGAAAAAAAGAAGTTGAGTTCTCAAGTTTACAGAATATGTTAGTTATAGGGCTGCTCCTAGATGGATACACTTGAATGAAATATTTTTGCAATAAAATGATAGTATTTGTTGATCACTTGTACTGTAATGAGCAGAAGCTAAGCACTTGACATAGAAAACTCATATTTAATATTATTGTTGCTAAAAGTACCTGAAGAAAACAAATAACTTGTCAAAATCATATAGTTAGAAAAGCATGGAACCAAGATTCAAACTCAGCCTAGTCCCCAAACTGAAGCTTGTTATTCCTTCTCTATAGGGCTCCTGATTCTACTTCCTTTACAATAACTGGGAAAAGGGAAATATTCTTAGTGTGAAATTCTAATCAGTATCAGCATACAGAAAAGGATCTGTGTTGAACTCATCTGATTGGTTCTTGGGGTGGAGGGAACAGAGTAAAGCTGGTAGTAGGGGAAAGGAAGCCCTAAAGGAGAAAGCAAGAGAGGACAAGAAGACAAGTTCACAAATGGAGGGAGAATGTGGGCAGGAGAAAACAGACGGATCCTTCCCATCCTGCTCTGCCAAACTCTGGAAATACTACTAGAGTAGAAATATGATTTCCATTATGTGCAGTCAACAGAGAGGAACATGAGTGGTTTGTGAGTAGTCTATGAATACTTGTTTTTAGCATTTGATTCACTCCACCTTAAGAGAGAAGCTAAAGATACGTATTGTTTGCAACAAATATTCAGATTGCATTATCTGTACTTTAAACATCACAAGCAAAATACATCTCTATTTAGGGCCTATCTTATCATAGTCTAATAAATAAGGATCACTGGAGGCAATAGAGTTAGATGAAGAGTTTAGCAATATCTCAGGCCTTTGCTCTTCTAATCTCTGGGTGGAAAAGTCATTGATAAATTCTTCAGAAGCTTTTTTTTTGTTTTTCTCAGATCAAAGGTAACATTGAACCATAGGCATATTATACTTGGTAATCGCAGAGCTAGGTAATGGAGGCAGAAAATCAGTTTGGATACCATGGCAGTTTATTCACGGTACAGCCGCAGGTTAATCTGTGAGACTAAGATCCAAGTATTTAATCAAGAGAGTGTGGAAGTTTCTCTTCACATGAATATGTAGCAACACAGGGGAATTTACGCCTGAAAGGACAATTTAGTGAAATTCCATATTCCCTTGCCATAAAAGACAGAGACCATTTCTGAATTACCTTTTCAGGGGTGACGCCTGAGCTTTTGAGGTTTATGTTCCTCACACAAACTTGTATGTAAGTGACAGCAATGGTTTGCATAAATCAATTAGTTTAAAGCTATTTTTCTTTGATCTATTTTAGAAATGCCTTCATAAATCTCTCCCTTCCCTATTTAGTAGAAAGGAACAGCACAGTAAGATAAAAAAAAAAAATAGTCCTGTTAGTTCAAGTAGCAGGGTCAGCAAATACCAGGTCATAATGGATTTTTTTAAACATCTTTAGGATGCTACCCATTGCTCACCCTTTGCTTCAGTAGTGGAGAAATATGGCAATTATTAGCCAAACAGACAGGGTCCCAGGGCTCTAAATGCAGAGAGACTATAATTTTCCAAGCATTAGAGCCCATATCCTGTTGTCCTCAGTACTTCGAGGTCACCAGCACTTTACTCCAGTATTTACATTTCATTCTTTGCTACAAGGGAACCTGAGACCTTTAATGGCTTCCCTCATATGCCCATTTAGTATTTTGCTGTGTTCCTTCCTTGCCTCTCCCAGGGGAATTAGAATTATAGAATTATCTGCCTGAGAGTAATGGGTAGCGGGGGCACAGGATGAAGACTGATCTGGATTCAGTGGAAAAAAACTGGGGTTTTAGTGATGACATTCATATTTATCCTCTAGTCAAAAGCTGCAAAGATTGAGGAAAAGTTATTTAAGGAGGTGATGCATTTTATGTTTATTATCAAAGAAGCTTTTATTGCACTTCTATTTATAATAGTTGTTTGCCAGATGAAGCAAGGTTAATTATATAAATCATTCAAAAAATAATCATAAAAGGCAGCATATATCAAAATGAGCAATTTGATTAGGTTTCATGTATTTGCAAGATAATCCTATTAAAATAGCAATTTATATAATCTTTAAACATTCTTGCAATATAATAATTACTCTACCATCTATCCAATTAATATTATAAATTATTTTATTTGAAATAAAATGGAACATTAACAAGAAACAAATAAATAATGCCTCATCTGCCAAACTATTATTTAACATTTTTAAAGCAAATTATATAAGACTTCCAAGAGCCTTCTTCTACTATGTGAATAAGATCATATATAAAAGTAAGATGTTTGCTCAGAATGCTGTCTTTGTTTCCATCAGTCCCTGGGATATTCTTTAGGGCATAATTGCTGCAGTGAATATTTTTTCATAAACAGTATATGATGTATTCTATAGCGTAGAGATGGAATTTGTGTTTAAATATGCAGAAAGATAGGCTAGTATGTAACGTTTGTTTCCAATTTGTTCTTTTTCAGCACAGCAGGACACTAATAATAGGGCAGGGAAAGGATACAATGACTTCTCAAGGTAGCTTGGAACTCTTGTTTTCTACTTACTGTAATCTGAAGTGGCAAGTCAACTGAAACACACAGGAGTTACTTTGAAATGAACAGAACAAGTCCATTCCAAGCATTCATATATTTGAAAATGTTAATGTAGGACAGTAAGACAATTTTTATTTTGTCTTTTGGCAAATCTTTACTATACTTGGGTTTGTTTTTCTATCGATGGTGTTTAGTATAACAAAGGAGTCCTTGGGGCCACTGAATAATTTTTGTGGTGGTTGTCCTCAGGCTAATTGTACGCAAAAGGCATGGTAGAAGAGTGTGCCAGACTGGAGTCTGCAGGGTTAATGTTTCCAATTTTTTTTTGTTCTAAAGTTGTTTTTTTGTTTTGTTTTGTTTTTCTGTATAGTCTGTGCTTGCTCCAACCTTCTTTTTTACCTTTTTTTTTTTTTTTTTTTTTTTTTTTAAAGATAGGGGTCTCAATATATTGCCTAGGCTGATTTGAAAATCCTGGGCTCAAGGGATCCTCCCAACTCAGCCTTCTGGGATTACAGGAGGGATTACACCACACACCTGGTCTAATTATTATTATTTTAAGTTGAGTCCATTGTATGACCTAGGACAAGAAAAGAAATTTTCTTACTACATTCATTCATTTATTATAACAGGGACTGTACTGAAGACACAATGGCCTCCTGGATCGTACATTCCAGTGAAGGGGGATGGAAAATAAACACATATATGAATGTTTAAGTAAGATCATTACGAGTTGCCATTGGTGCCTTCAAGGAAATAAACTTGATGCTATTAGAGAGAATCAAAAGGCTGAGTCTATTTTAGGCTGTGTGTTTCAGGAAGGTATCAATTGGGAATATACAAGTGCAGAGAAATCCAAAACATGATAATATCCGAGGAGTTTGCTGCAAGATTGTTATGAGGTTATTGTTGTAGAAGGGCATTACAAAATCAAAAATGAAATATAAATGTACAATGCTGTGAATAAATAAGAGAGAGTAGAAGGATGGTTTTTCCTCCCCATTCCTTGGAGGATTGCCCCATGCATATGACCAACGCTAGTCTACTGCTAGGATAGGAAAGGGGATGGAACAGGATTCAGGAAGTGACTTTAAACCCAACAACTTTGTTCGGTAATGTAATTTTGCACTATATGATACCACCTAAGGCCAGGCTCTGTTATTCTAGTTTATGAAATCATTTGGTTTAATGTTCCTTTTTAATATACTAAAATCCATTATAATATACACACATGCAATTTTTCATATTCCTGAATTTTATTGTAGGGTTATTTAAGTTTTTAAAGATTTAATAAACACTAATATAGAAAGCCAAGCAGAAGCACAAAAACATTTTTCTCTAACAGCAGGACCCATTTAATTTAATCTTGGAAAACATGATTTATCCGTTAAGGGGGATACTACTAGAAAAAAATGAAAAATATTGTTCATGGCCATATATCATTGTAAAATAGCATATTCCAGTATTTTAAAACACTAAATGTGATCCAAATCGAAGTCAGCTTTTTTCCTTTCGTTGACAATATGGAGCATATGTTGGGATTATGAGCTGTAATTAAGCAGTAAGAGACAACAGGGTGTGTGTGCTGTGTTGGGAATGTGCCATGTGCTGGGTGTGTAAGATACGAGGCCAGGAACAGAGATGCCCACAGCCACTAGGTGGTGGCAAAATTCCAACCCAACATATGAGCATATGCCTTGCAGCATGCTTTCACCATATTAACACGCCCTTGTTACGAACGCTCTACTTTATACTCTTTTACTTACTATGCATTCTCGTATGAAAATGTTTCAAATCTTTCTTCTTTTGGCCAAATCAGAAAAATGCAAATTCCACATTGAGAACTTTTCTTTTTCCAGAAGTTTTCAAGGGTACCTTGCTTTACCTTATCTCCTATAGTTTAAAGGTATGCTTCCATTGGGAATGTAGCTTCTCTACTAAATGCCAGAGTGGGCAACTGGAAACAGAGGTGATTTAAACCCAACAGCGAAATGCTAACTCAGAGTTATACCTTGAACACTCCAGCGCAATAGAAAGCTGAAGTCATTTGTTTGGCTTCTCCAATTTCAGGAAATAGACTGGACCCTCTGAAGTTCTTAAATAAGACAAAAATAAATCTTATTCCAAGGAACTCTTGAGCTTTTAAAAATGGTGCCTAACGTCAGACAACACAATAAATTTCAAATTTACTATTTTCTAATTACATATAAAAATACATTTTGATAAATAAATGAAAATGATTTGCCTTTTATTTTAATTAACCTGGTTTTGAGTCAGAAAATGGCATAAGCAAATTATTTGTCTTCCAACTAACTTCTTTAAAGATGCACTGTTGCAATCCTAAAACTTTGGGAGGCCGAGGCGGGTGGATCACTTGAGGTCAGGAGTTCCATATCAGCCTGGCCGACATGGTGAAACCCCGTCTCTACTAAAAAATGCAAAAATTAGCCAGGCATGGCAGTTCGTGCCTGTAATCCCAGCTACTCTGGAGGCTGAGGCAGAATTACCTGAACCCGGGAGGCAGAGGTTGCAGTGAGCCGAGATTGTACCACTGCACTCCAGCCTGGGCAACAGAGTGAGAAACCATCTCAATAAAAAAAAAAAAAAAGTGCACTGTTGCAAGGGAGGCCTTAAGGAAGAGATTTTTTTGAGGTGAGAAAGCAAAGAAACATCCCTTAGTTGCAAGGTACTATTACTCTGACGGAGTAGACATGTGCCTTTCCAATACTTAAATTCTGACCAAGAAAGACAGTGGGTCAAATAGAGTACACACACTTTGTAATAACACTAGATCTGGCCTGGGTTGCAGAATCTTTCTATTAGGTATTTTCGTTATATTGGGAAAGCCCAATTAAATAAAACAATATTTGTGGTAATATAAAATCATATAAATGTCAATATCTATTGAAATAGAATGAATAATAGTATTGATATGACCTAGCCTGAGAAAAATGAAAGAATTATAATCTTCTTGTAAAATGTGTTGAATTTGGGAAATCTGTTACAAAAAGACAGAGATAGAGACAAGAAATAAAGGGCAATATCAAGCTATATTCCAAATCTATATTCCAGTATTGAATTTTCCAGAATATTTTCACTGTTTTTGTAATAAAGCTCTTAAAATGTTTCTATAATTAAAAATTTGAAGGCATAATTTGAATTTAAAAATATAATGCATGTAACCTACTTACAACATACAAAATTTTCACAGATATAAAATAAGTAGGGAACAATTTCATTTTTATTTTTATTTTTATTTTATTTATTTATTTATTTTTGAGATGGAGTCTCCCTCTGTCACCCAGGCTGGAGTGCAGTGGCACGATCTCAGCTCACTGCAAGCTCTGTCTCCTGGGTTCACGCCATTCTCCTGCCTCAGCCTCCCGAGTAGCTGGGACTACAGGTGGCCGCCACCACACCCAGCTAATTTTTTTGTATTTTTTGGTAGAGACGGGGTTTCACCCTTTTAGCCGGGATGGTCTCATTTCCTGACCTCGTGATCCACCCACCTTGGCCTCCCAAAGTGCTGGGATTACAGGCGTGAGCCACCGTGCCCAGCCGTAGGGAACAATTTATATCAGGAAGTTTAACATTTGGATAAATAAGTTGGATTAGAAAACTTATAGGAGATTGTAATACAAGAAGGCAGTAGGTGAGATGTCATAATAAACAAAGACAGGAATTCAAAGAATGCAAATACTATCCCCTGTCAGAGAAGTCAGGAGGGGCTCTTTGGAGAGGGTAAAATTTAAGGTGATATTTCAAATGTGGATGGGCTTCAGGAAGTAGAGAAGAATAAATTTGGGCAGAGCGATCAAAAAACATTTGGTGGAGAAAGGAGTGGCCCTCGCGGGGGTGGGTGCTTACCAGATCCAGGTTGCCCTGGAAGTGGGTGCCGGGAGGGTTGGAAGAGTAGAGAAGAAAGGGGTCTTGTCATCCTTGCTTCTGATCACCTAATTTTCAAACAGAAAGTCTAGTGCCCCTAGAGTTGATGGGTGGCTCAAAGATACAATTAGAATGAGTCTAACCCTGAATTTGCCAATTTCACAGGCCACTGCTATTTGTCGTGCTGTGAACTGATTTGAAAAGTCGATTACCGAAGTATGTTCTTCTAGCAGCAGTGGAAAGCCTAGAAGGGTCCTGCCAGAGAGATCCACTTAAGGAAGATTCTTCCAAAAGTGGTGCCTAGGAAGGACTGAGCAGTTCTGTCAGGTTATGTCCAAAAAACAATTATATTCATGGATATAGAAACATACTGGATGAATAAAGAGGTATTTTGGGGTACACTTTTATGTGGAACATGAAGTCGTGGAAAGAAATTCCTAGACCCAAGGAATGAATAATACAATTCAAAAGATAATCTTAATTTTTTCTCTGCTTGGAGAAAACCTCCCCACACATCTGTACTTTGTCTCCCTCTCTCTCAAATGTAGATCACAGGCTTGAGAAATGTTAAATATGCATCAAAAGACATAAATCAATCACCAGAGAGAAATGAGAAAATAGAGAAATAAGAAGGCATTTTTACTCTTAGCTATTCTCACTTGTGATTTTAAACTAAAACAAAATAGAAACTAGTCACTCGTAGAGGGAGTAAAATAGTTCACACTGATGAATACTTGTAAAGCCAAATGAAAGTCCAGGTCGTCAGAATTTGACCTTGAAGAAAATTAATTCTCTACTTCTGGCATATGAGGAGATCATCAGCTTCCTGGAAAGGGTTCTTTTGGAGAAATCCAGCTTCTGCCTGTAGCAGCCACATCACAATTGTCTTAAATAACAGAGCAGATTGATAAAGATGCACCATAGAAATTCTTCTTTGGGTTAGAGCCTGCATTGCCAGACTCCTTTCCTTCTCTCACGTGGCCCTGGGTGCTGGTTACCTTGTTCCTCACCTCCCACAGAATGGCTTCAGCCAGAGCAACAGCGGTGCGCACGACCAGTATGCAGAACTCACTTTGCTTTTTTGCTGGTACTGAGGATGCCACTGAAGGGGATTCCTGGATGGAGACTCCACAGGAGGAGATATAGATCGTTTATGGGAAGGGAGGGACAAGAAACTGAGCAAATAATTAAGGAAAGATATGGAGGTGAAAGTAAGCTCCTGTGAATACGCTGAAAGAAAGGAGAGATCAGTTTTTGCAAGAGTTACTGGTAGCAGACAAGTAAGAAGTAGGTCTATAGTCATTGAAATGTCGTTCCTGTACCACATTTGCTTTTATTCCATTACTGCAGATTGGGAAATAAAATTTCCCCTGGAAAACAAGGGGAAATTGCACGTTCTTTACGCAGCATAATTGAGCCTGAAAATTTCAACACTGCTTAGACGGAAAATGCCACAGAAAACACAATGCTGGTCTAGATCAAGTACCAGATGTGAAGCATTTACTAAGCAAAATACACCTTTCAAATATACTTAAAAATATAAACAGTGAGAGAGAAACAGTTCATAACATTTCTTTATTTTTTAACATTGTTTCCAATTTTTCTAAGTTTTGCACAGGCATTTGGAGCCTATTACTTAGACTCTTACATGTGAATTTATTTGAAGATAATTTAAAGTTATGTATTTTAGAGCTGTCAGGATTTAGGAATATTTTTGTGATGCATAGGGCGTTCCATATAATTCTTTGTTAACACTAGACCTCAAGTTGCACAAAGTCAACTGGAGGAAAACTTAGAGAAAGCCTGGCTTAGACGGTGAGAAGGGTGTTCAAATAACATAGTAATGATGCTAATAGCCAATGTTTATTAGTGGTTACCAGGTACCTGACATTCTACTGACGCTTTTCATGCATCATTCAACTGTGTCTAGCCTCGTATTTAAGGTTGAATTTTTATCTGTAAAATCTGGCCACCCTCCTCTTATTAGCAATAAGAAAAGTGAAGTGAAAGATCTCTCCCAAAATCATAGAGCTGTTAAGAAGTGAGTTGGAATTTGGAACCAACATCTTTTGTACTTCAGAGCCTATCTTTTAAATGCTACACTATAATTTAGCAGGCTCTAATGAAACAATGCAAAAGTTCAATTTGCAGAAAGACTTAATGACAAAAATGATGGGCAGAATTTGTCTCATTGACAATGACAGTTGAATACTTTAAGAATGAAGAAAAATGTAGTTTAGTTTTCTTTGAATTTAGATTTGACATATTTATTGTTTCTTTGTAGAAGGATGAGTTTCGCTTCAACTTGATTTGAACAGACACTGAATAAGCGCAGCTGCTTTATTTTAACTTTGACACAGACAGGAATGCATGTAAAGTTGCAAATGGGAATGAGTAGAAACTTGTTTGAGAGAAACTGAGCAATACGACTAGAGTTCTACTATTCTGGAAAAAAATAACATTCTTACCGTAAGCCACACTAGATTGAACACTATATATATGAATAATTATATATTTATATATATATTAGGCTCCTGCCCTTGGACAGAAACTAGGAGATAGGGATGCAATCTTCCTTAAATACATTTCAAAAAGATGATTCCCTTGTAGCTGAGAAAGGTATTCCTGGATCCTAAACCTGGAATAAGGCTCACCTAGCTAGAAAGGATTTCCATATATTTTAACAAGACAGAAAACAAACTTACAATTACATGTTTTCCTAAGTAAATGTTCTACAAAAAGATGAAGGCAGGGGTTAGGAGGTAGTCTCTTCTCTTATTTTCAACAGGATGACTTATTTTTAACATATATTTGCACTTATTTTAATATATATTTGCTCTTATCCTTACCAAATATGGAAGGTTTCTGGAATAGTTGACTGAGATATTATAAATACTGTAAGATATCTTTGCTATTATTATATTATTATCATCATTACCATTGAATATAATGATTGTATAATCAGGGGTGTGTGTGTGTGTGTGTGTGTGTGTGTGTTTGTAAAATAAGCCAGAGAAGATGTGGGTATTGGGCAATAAAGATGTTAGAACAGTCAACAGGCCTGGGAGTAATTGTTGGATATCTGAATGGAGAGAAGTACATTACAGATGTGAGGATACAATTTTCAAACATGGATGAGAACATTAATATAATCCAAGAAGCTGGAAGTTTAGGTTCAGAGAATATAAATAAATCAGCATGACCTCAGGAAAAGGCTGTGTTTGGGGATAGTGAGAATGATAAGACATTTTCCTGGGACAGAATTATGGAAACTTTTTAGTGAGAAATATGGATTCAATGAAATAGGAAAGTATGGCATACAGTCATGTGCTGAATGTGGTTTGTTTAATATGCTAAGTCTCACAGTGGGGTGCTGGTAAAATGAGCCTCAGGAAGCAAGATTATCAACCAGTATATGTTAAGCAATGTGGTTGCTTAATAAGGCCCTGGTGCGTGCAGTGGCCGAGGAAATGGAATGGAAGAAAAGAACACATTCAATGTCAGGACGGAGGAACAGAAGGAGTCAGAGTGACAGAAAAATGTTGCACCTCAAAGAAAGCCCTAGAGTAATGGCTTTAGAGAAAATAATAAATAACAAAGAGGAGCATGAGGATACTGCCTCTTCTTCTGTTCAAAAACCTGGGCTGAGGATAGAAACAGAAGAATTGGACAAAAACTACCAAAAAAGAGCAAAAACAGTTCTCAAAAGACTTTCTTTTCAAGTTGGGTTATTGCATTAATTGATGGATTGGAACAGATACTAGATTTATACCATATAAATATACATCCATACATCCATGAATTAAAGTCTTTCTCACTGATTTCCATGGGGCAATTAGTCAAAGGTCTTTCATTTGCTCACAGGCAGCTCTATCCCCTTCTCTAAAACTATCATGTAAGAAGGTAGCTGCAATTGCTAAAGTGAAGAGGAGCGGAAGAGCTCACTTGTGACTTATGAAACCACTTGGTTTGTTCACACCGTGGGTCTGCATCACTTCCCAGACAAGGATTGTGGTTTTTAGTAGTTGCTTTACCACAGGGCCAAGTGCTTGGTCTGGTGTTGGTTCTCCATAAAGGTTTGCTGAAGTGAAGTGTACTATTATAATTATGTAAGCAGCATGCTGACTTATGAGAATTATTGCTCAGGAGGGAGTTCTAGGGATGAAGGGTGATTTGGTGGAGATTCCCAAGCGACACTAAGGGCAAAATGAATCTATAATGGGTGAGAGCTGTATGGTTATTTATTTTTCTCTAAAAGAGTTTGGCAGAAAGAGAGTAGAGTCAAAGAAAGCTGAGAGTAGAACTAATACAAAATTGGATTTGTATAGAATGCTCAGTGTAATGTCAAAGGAAACCAGTTAGTTTTGAAAATCTGTAATACAGCCCATACCCCATTCAACTCTCTGTTTGCAATTTAAGGGAATTTCTCCAGTCACTCTTCCCAGCAATAATTGTAGGTACCTCATTAAGCTGCCTCTCAGTTGTATTGTATGAATATTTTATAAGGCAATTTCGTTCATCTAATCATCATATTGAGATTGATTAAAGAGGAGGGAAGGAATGGTTTATTTCTGATATCTGCACTATTTGTTGTTGTTGTTTAAAGGCACCTTCCTCTACAGAATTGGATTTTATTATCCTAAAGCCATACATGCTGTATTCAAAATTCTCTATTTGAAGTGGCAAATTTAGTACTGATTTCTAACAATGAAGTTTTAGAGAACATTTGTCTTTTGATGTTGTCAACATTTTTTCTTTCCATCACAGGAAAAAAGAAAAAGTCATGACTAGTCAAAGTGTGTAGGCTTTGGCAAACGATCATCCGATACAGAAACGTTGAAACTCTTTAAATTTTTAGAAGGATTTGTCCTCCTTGCAAGGAAGAGTAAGAGTCTCCAGGAATAATAAATATAGTCAATATGCAGGGCACGTTTATTTTCCAATTTTTAATAACCATGTTCACCCTTTAGTTATTTTCCTTTATTTAGCGATAGTAATGTAATTTGACATCTAAGAATTTTTTTAATAAAAAAAGCAAAAATAATTCAAGGCAAAGACAGAGGCACCAGCTATTTTCTGGGAGTATTGAGATGAATACCATAAGAAAGGAGAAAAAGAGGGTGAGACTTTTTTTTCAAAAACATCATCTTTTAAACCCAGCACAAAGTAAAATTTCTCCAATTACAAATTATTGATATAGTACAATATTATAAATAAGCACCTGAAACTTTCCTGAAAGGGAACTATTTTAAAAATTTATTAAGTAAGAGGCATTTTTGGGTGATGTGTTGTGATTTGTAAAACAAAGAAAGCAATGGTTCCATTTACTGAATTCGCTAGAACTTATCTGGATTATATTACTTTTCTGGATCAATTTGTTCAAAGAAATGTTCAGAATTAAAACACGTGCAGTAGAGGATGAACAGAATGGTGAGAGATTTAAATCTATCCAGGCTATCATAATGTTTAGCAAAGAGAAGAGTCAGCTTTGGAGAACACCCAATAAGTAATGTAAACTATGTGACTGGTTATCACTTAAGAAAATGCTATTTCAATAGAGCACAGAATACAGAACAGCATTTGTGTGTTACAGGTAGACAAATTTAGGAAAAGTATATGGAAGAATAAATTTAATAATTTTAACTATATAAAAAACTGTAGTATGTACACTCAGGAAATAGTGAGTTCTTCATCACCCTCAGCAGTCGGTAGATGAAAGATATTTTCCATAGAACCTTTATAATACTTGAAAGGAGATTGTATGTGTAAAGTTTTAACTCCTTTTTAATTAAATATAATATTACTTTTAATGAATACATTACAAATAATTTTGAACATACATTTGATTATAGGATACTAAATATTGTGAATAAGTTTTGAAAATTAATTCAAATATATTATGTATATTTATTATATGCTAAGTGTATATGTATTTTTAAAATATATAACCATTTTTGGTTTTCAGTTTGCTCAATTATCCTTTGTCAAGTTATTATTATTATTTTTTGAGGTTCTTACTCATAACAAATGACCACATAAAAGGCCATTACTCAATGTGTGCTAAAACTTGCTCTTCTCACCAGTAAGTACTTTTAAGCTCAATTTGCCTGACTTTCTATATCCTTAGCCTGCGAAGATATACCCTGGGCCAATTCATTTATATTATCTTGTGTATCTAACAAATTATAAAATAAAAATCAAATTAATATGGTCGACATCTCTTGAGGAATATCTGAAAGTGTAGTTTTATTTGTTGTAGATCTGATTTGGGAGTTAGATATCTCATATTTCTAGGATGTTTCCCCATGAAACAAGCAGTCCAGCCATATTTTGCTATGTAGTGTAGCATTGCTATGTTATTTGCTTATGTATAAATTCAGAAGAATGAAAGTAAAATAAAATAATACAAAAAAAGCAAAAGGAGCTACATTGCATTCAAGTCACTTTGTAGTTAAATGATTCCTTGAAATATAAGCCAAAGAACCTACCTGAATTTCCACCCAGTAGATGTATGAAACCTAGTTTCTATAATCTTCCTGGCTATGGAATTTAAAGAACTTAAAAAAAAAACTGATTTCAGAAACTCATGAGCCTACCATTAAAATATCCTTCCCTATAAAATGATTTTACTCATCACAGATGTGTATTTTATAGTAGACGGGATGTTCTGTCAGGTGTTTATAATTACAGAGATATTACCTGCCACCAAAATATTTACAAATTTGATTTTATAGTTAATGGTATGGAGAGGGAGCTTGTTTTGAGGGAACAGATAACAAGTGTTATATTAGGCATATTTGAAATTTAAAGCAATGGCAAAATATACAGGTTTAGGAGTCCTGAAGGTTGAGGAGAAGTTAAGTTCTAGAGTTTCTATTTAAGGATCATTCAGGTGGAAGTAGACTATGATGCAAGAGAAAAACATGTCCAAGAAGGGTATAGGGGCTGCCCTTTCTAAAGCAGATAGGATATAAAATAGTCTGTTCTCATGCTGCTATAAGGAACTGCCTGAGACTGAGTAATTTATGAAGAAAAGATGTTTAATTGACTCAGAGTTCCACAGGGCTAGGGAGACCTCAGGAAACTTACAATCATGGTAGAAGGGAAAGGAAACAGATTCCTCTTCACATGGCAGCAGAAAGGAGAAGAATGAAAGCTGAGTGAAGGGGGAAGCTCCTTGGAAAACCATCAAAACTTGTGAGAACTTACTCACTATCATGAAAATATCATGGGGGAAAATGCCCCCATGATTCACTTACTTCCCACCGAGTACCTCCTACCACACATGGGGATTATAGGAACTACAATTCAGTATGAGATTTGAGTGGGGACATAGCCAAACAATATCATTTTACCCCGACCCCTCCCAAATCTCATGTCCTCACATTTCCAAACACAATCATTCCTTTCCAACAGCCCCCCAGATTGTTAGCTCATTCCAGCATTAACCCAAAAGTCTAAGTCCAAAGTTTCATCTGAGACAAGGCAAGTCCATTCCACCTATGAGCCTGTAAAATCAAAAGCAAGTGAGTTACTTCCTAGATACAATGGAGGTTCAGGCACTGGGTAAATACACCCATTCCAAATGGGAGAAATTGACCAAAACAAAGAAGATACAGGCTCCCTTCAAGTCTGAAATCCAGTGAGACAGTAAGTCAATCTTAAAGCTCTGAAATAATCTCCTTTGATTCCATTTCTCATTCTAGGTCATATTGATGCAAGAGGTGGCTCCCACGGCCTTGGGTAGCTCTTCTCCTGTGGCTTTGCAGGGTACAGCCACCCTTCTGGCTGCTTTTACAGGCTGGCATTGAGTGCCTGCTGCTTTACCAGGCACATGCTACAAGCTGTAGGTGGATCTACCATTATAGGGTCTGGAATACCGTGGTCATCTTCTCATAGCTCCACTAGGCAGTGCCCCAGTGGGGACTCTGTGTGGGGGCTCTGACCCCACATTTGCCTTCTGCACTGCCCTAGCAGAGGTTCTGCATGAGGTATCCACCCCAACAGCAAACTTCTGCCTGGACATCCAGGTGTTTCCATATATCCTCCAAAATCTAGATAGATGTTCCCAAACCTCAATTCTTGACTTCTGTGCACCCACAAGCTCAACACCATGTGGAAGCTGCTAAGGCTTGGGGATTGCACCCTATGGGGCCATGGCCCGAACTGTACTTTAGCCCCTTTAAGCCACAGCTGGAACAGCTAGGACACAGGGCACTAAGTCCCTAGGCTGCACACAGCAGCAGGGGCCTAGGCCTGGTCCACAAAACCATTTTTTTTCTCCTAGGCTTCTGGGCCTGTGATGGGAGGGGCTTCCATGAAGATCTCTGACATGCTCTGGAGACATTTTCTCCATTGTCTTGGTGATTAACATTTGGCTTCTTGTTACTTATGCAAATTTCTGCAGCGGGCTTGAATTTCTTTCCAGAAAAGGGGTTTTCTTTTCTACTGCATCATCAGGCTGCAAAGTTTTCAAACTTTTATGCTTTGCTTCCTCTTGAGTGCTTTGCCACTTAGAAATTTCTTCTGCCACATACCCTAAATCATCTCTCTCAAGTTCAAAATTCCACAGATCTCTGGGCAGAGGCAAAATGTGTCTTTGCCTAGCAAGAGTGACCTTTACTCCAGTTCCCGACAAATTGCCCATCTCCATCAGAGACCACCTCAGCCTGGACTTCATTGTCTACATCACTATTAGTATTTTGGTCAAAGCCAATTCAACTAGTCTTTAGGAAATTCCAAACATTCCCACAATTTTCCTGTCTTCTTCTGAGCCCTCCAAACTGTTGCAACCTCTACCTGTTACCCAGTTCCAAAGTCACTTCCACGTTTTTGGGTACCTATATAGCAGCACCCCACTCTTTGTGGTACCAATTTACTGTATTAGTCTGTTATCAGGCTGCTATAAAGAACTACCTGAGACTGGATAATTTGTAAAGAAAAGAGATTTAATTGACTCACAGTTCTGCGGTGCTGGGGAGGCCTCAGGAAACTTACAATCATGGTAGAAGGAGAAGCAAACATGTCCTTCTTCACATGGCAACAGGAAGGAGAAGAATGAGAACAAAGTGAAGGGGGAAGCCTGTTAGAAAACCATCAGATCTTGTGAGAACTTACTCACCATCACAAGAATAGGACGGGCGAAATTGCCCCCATGTTTCAATTACCATCCATTGGCTCCCTCCCACCACATGTGGGGATTTGGGAACTGTAACTCAATATGAGATTTGTGTGGGGACACAGCCAAACGGTATCAGGATGCTTGAGGTAGTCAGGGGAGGAAATGAGAATGAAGCTCAGGACTGAGGAGAGTCTCCTGCTAAAATATTAAATCTCTACAGCAAGTCTAAAAGCTGCCAATCTATTGAGAAATAATCCATGCGTCCCTTCACCTTGGCTGTACTGATAATGCTATGGCCCACATTAATCTACTGATGAACCTTTGAAATTCTATCCAGGAATCCTCTTTGGATTACAAATCATCCTACAGTGGATAGGGCAGGGTCAATAGAAAGGTTCAATCCCTTCATTTTCAGAGGGCATTTGGTTTTGGAAAGGTAACTCTCAAAGGCATATACCTCAAGGAAAGCATCACCTCACCCATGCTAAGAAAACCCCACTGTTAAAACTCTAGTAGAAAACCCAAGAAAACACCTTTACTCAGGTATAAGTGAGTTGGCTGCTTATTAGTGTGACATGCTATGTTTAAGTGCCTACTAAGCTGTTAAGTAAATGTTACACTTGTCACTTATATGATTTGACATTTCTCAATACAAAGAGAAAAATGACAACCAATATATCTAGAGTTTTAAAAAGTAATGATACATTCTGAGTATATGAGGCTAAGCAACGAAAAAGATACAATTACATGTTTATGTAAATTCTGAGAAACATATCAAGCTAAAATTATATGATCAAAACAAACCTTAGAAACCTGATTGATAGCCATATGTAGCAGATCATACAGTAACTTTTGCACTTGTGTGAGTTTCAGTAGAAACATTCTGCTTTGGTATTGTTTACTTTATTGTATCTGCACCCTTTTGGCAAAGAACACAAGAAAACAGGATTGTACATATAGTAAAAACCCAAGTTTTTGTAGATCACTTTATTCCAGATTTATCCATGGGTCTAATGCCATTCCCCCATAAAGTAAAATTTGCAAACCATAATACAAAAACTATCTGTATTATCTTTATCTTTTATTCACTTTATTTTCCTAGTCCACAGTTTGCCTATTAGATTATGATCAAATTTAGCATCTCAACATTAATGAAAATCAATAGCAGGAACTCAGATAGACAGAATTTAAATTGGTGCCTAGAGAAATCCCTCGATGTCCTCCTGTTACTACAGAAGAAGCCAGAGTTGTGGCTCCAGAGAGTTTCCACCATTTACTGGCCAATTTTCAATGAGGTAATTCTAGTCATAAATCTTAGTAGGGAAACACTATTGTTGAACACTATAGGTGTTCCATTAATTGAGAGGAACATTGGGTCTGAGATAATACTCTACTTACCCAAGGGCCTTCTTGCTCTCCTGTGTTTGGGTGCACTCAGTTATAAAAAATAAAAAATAAAAACCTGCACTGATTTAACTCTGGCCATTGCAACTGGGATTTCCAAATGCTAAGTGCTAATGCATGATTTAAAAGTATGCTATTTCCTCATTCCTTTTGGGTTGCAAAGCTTTTGTCTCTAAGTTAGAAACATCAAGGTCACTTGAAGGTCAGACAGAATAAACCACATGATGTAAACATCTGTGGTTGGGTTATGCTCCATGAACAATTCTCTGGTCTCTTAAATTGGACTTCCAGGTTTTAAATCTGTTCATTTAGAGACTAAAAACAGAAAGTTATTTGATTTGATTTTAGTTGATCCAATATCTTCTGAAAGATTAAAATATTACAGCTTAGATAGAATCAATAATGAAGATAAAGGGAAATTTTAAAGTCTGTAGTCATTTTAGTCATGGCTAAATCCTATAAACCCCAATAATTTATATAAAATTTTGGAAGTTAATCTTGTAGTAACAATTTGAGTTGACTAGTTATATACTTAAAATACATCACATCAAATTATCTCAAAATGTTTACAATTCTGATACAGATTTTGTTTTCAGACAGCATATAATTTTCTTTATGGAAACTTGTTATTTGATGGTACACAAATAAAAAATTATGAAGAACAAGAATGCCACTCTGAGTTCCAAATCGAACAATCTCTTCTTTTCTATGATAGGTTAGTCAATGATAAATGAGATGAAAGATACTTGGAGCTTCCCTTGATATGTAATTCTTCTTGAATTGCATCATTCCAGGATGTTTATGTGTTTTTCCTGTCACATTATGAGATATAATACAGCTCTGGAAAGATTGGCAGTAAAGAAACATTGAGGACTAGAAATTAATTTCCTCAGTGGTTCCTGAAAAATTTCATTAGCCTGGAGGGTTAATTTTACAGTTTTAGTGCAATCATTATTTATCATCTCTTGGTTTATGGGAAAGAATTAGAGTTATTAGCTATTAAATTATCCATGAAAATTTGACACTCCTTTAGACCAAACAAACCCTAGGGCTTGCTGATTTTCCCAGTGTGAAACATCTGTGGCTTCAGCTAGAAAGAACTTAACATTGTCTAATTAGATTTCTAAGATTTATAAGGTTCAAATACTTCATTATTAGAAACTGGAGAATTAGCGCAAAAGGTTAAATTCTCACTTATTCAAGTTTATTTAAAACATCCTTAAATATAAGTGCATTTTAAAAAAATCAAGAGTGTTGGTTTGTAATTCAGTCAAGCCAAACGTGAAGTGCCTAGATATCTATGATCACTTTTAGATATCTGGTATAAATGGGTACACAACTTTCCTTGGAAAATATTGGAAATAATTTGATATTGATTAGATAGTACTGGAGAAATTGTAAACGTATCACTTTTCCCAAACCATTGAATTAAAGGTACACGTACTTGCTAAAGGTACTTATTAGACTCTGATTCTTGGTTATCTGAGGAATACAAGACAAACAATATCAACTTAAAAAGTATTATTAGTTTTACAAACTTCCTGCATCTGTTCCTTCTGTGTGTTTTTACTATGAAAAATGTTCAAAAGAAATTAAGGTCTAGACTAGGGGATTAGTAAAGATATTGCAGTCTCCATTTTATTTTTGTGATATTCTCGCAAGGAAACCAACGGACTTGTTTCTTAGACCTTTCCATATAGGAGACAGTGAAATTCAAATGCCATTTTTTTTTTTTTTTTTGCAACAGAGAGAACAAGTTTGGATGTAAGTATCTGGGATGTCCACTCTTCTTTCAGGATGCTAAACAAGGTAGCAAAGTTTTTTCTGCCAACTGAGCTGCCACTTACCATCTTAACATTTTTAGGAATTCATCTCATCCAAGTTGGCTACAGGGGTTATGTTGACAACAGAACCCTGCTGCCACTATATATGAGAGCTCTCCAAGTAACTAGAGCCCTACACTGCCAAATAGAACTTGCAGCTTTCACCTCAGGGATAGGACACGTTTTTCTTCCTACCTCAAAAAAAGACATTGCATTGTACGCTGATGGATTTCAAGAACTTATGCTTAATTGGTTCATTCGACATACAGAATGCCTCAGTTATTTAAAAAAATATGAAAATAAATTCAAGTAAGTGATTTAAGCAGATAATGTCACATATATGATAGATTTAGATAATTTAAACATCTAAACATTTAAGGTGGTCATACACAAAAAAAGGAAGATCATTTGTCCTTGATATTGATGTTTTTTCAAATACCAACTAGAATTCTTTTCCATTTTGGTTTGCAATAATTTTATTTTAGTTGAGAATAATGAATATAAAAATACATCAAATATTAGAGAAACTGTTAAACTTCAACACAATACACAACAGGTGGTCAAAGTATTTCAAAAACTCCCTTTTGCATATAATATGGATATAGTGAAATTATGGATATCGGGAGAAGCCTTAACATCTATAAGAAGAGAAATTCCCTCTGTTATCAAGTGGAAGAAATAAGAAAAGTGGAAAATTGCCCAATGAAAAAATGGTCATTAAACCACAGGGAATAGAAAAGAAGATATGATCATTGATCACTATCCTGTGGGAAATTCCAGTCGAGGGGGCTGATAGAATCAAGCAAACCGCACTAAAAAATAAATGCTAAAGGGAGGCAAAGACAATAGCTGCAACGAGATTTTTTTAAGTGAGAATAATCAATGTGAGTTTCTATAAAGAATAAATTCATGGAGAAAGGGAGGACCTAAAACATGTGTGAGACTTAATGCACCAGAAAGCCAGGTAAGGTCTCCCCAGGCAAGGTAAGAAGGGAAGGGACGAAGACAGATTCAAACATGAGAAGCCCTAAGGATTAAGGTGGTAGGTCATCGTAGTTGGAGTGAAGGGCTCACTTCTGCACTCCCCACACTCCCTCCCCCACTGTTAGTATGTAGATTTAGTAGATGCAGGAGGCAGATCAGGCAGATGAGGCAGATGAGGAGGGTGCCCAGAAAATCTCTGACTCGCCCCACAAATGCTACATCAGATGCTTTTGTGCAGATGAGGGAACCTGCCCGGGGTCTTGTCTGTGCATGCCCACAATGGACTGGGGGCTTGCCTGTGCGCTGGGAGAATGGGGTGGAGTCACAGGGAAATTCATGCCTTGTGCAATGGGGAGGAGCCTGGCCTCTTCGGCTTGTGTGGATGGTGGCTTGGTAATCAATCTGTTAAGTGGGGGCATGTTAGCAGGACCCCTCCCGCTTTACTGAGAGTTTTTTTTCTTTTTTCCTTTTCACCCAATAAATTTTGCTCTACGCACTCTTCAACATGTCCACATGCCTAATCTTTCCTGATAGTGTGACAAGAACCCCGTTTTAGCTGAAATAAGGAGCAAAAATTCTGCAACACATTCATTACTTACACCTTGTGAAGATTAAATCCCAACTATCTATCTTAGACTTCTCAGGCTACCATAACAGAATAACATACATTAGATGACTTTGGATGACTGGAAGAAGACAAGTTTATTTTCTCACAGTTCTGGAGACCGCAAGTCCAAGATTAAGGTGCCGATAAGGTCGGTGAGGCCTCATTTCCTGGCTTGCAGACAGCTGCCTTCTCATTGTGACCTCACATGGCCTTTCCTCTGTATGTACACATCTCTGGTGTCTCTTCTTCTTCGTGTATAGACTCCAATCCTGTTTGATTAGGGACCTTACCTTATGACCTTATTTAGCCTTAACTACCTCCTTAAAGGCTCTATATCCAAATACAGTCACATTGTGAGTCAGCAGTTCAACATACATTTCTCAGGGAATACACAATTCAGTCCACACAACTCTATCTGCAACTTTACCTTTAGTTTCCCAAGTTTGGCCTAGGCTATCATCTCAGAAGGAGAATATCCTCACAATCTTACTTACTATTTGAACCCTCCCACCTGTTTCCCATACTCACAGTGAGACTTAGAACAGTAAATCTGAAAAAAAGGAGCAGCTAATTTGCTCAAAAAATTTAATTAAAGGAGATGTCTTTGGGAATGAGGCTTTCAAAAGAAAAAGATGGTGAAAATAAAACAACTCCCCGGTAAAAACTGAAATAGTGATCACTGGAGTTAGATTTTTTAAATACATGTGCTCTAATTTTAATGTATCACTTTGGGTTAGAGTTTCTAATAAGAGAACCTACCATGAGTTAAAGTTGTAACCTTATTTTCTTTCTCCTTTTTGCTTTTGACTGTTCATTTTCTATTTTAGTCCATTCCAAAAAAATAGAGTAGCGCACATCCCTTTAAAAAGCATCAACAATGGAAGAAAAGATGTATTTATTGATGTCTTTTGAAAATGTGCCACCCCTTTAATTCGAGCAGCAACCAAATATGATAATTTATATTCTCCAACATGAGGAGGACTATCCAGAAATTATAACCTTGTATAAGTGAAATAAAGCTCTATTTTGACCTATAAATTTTCAGTCAAGCTTTCCTTCAATAGTCCTAAAAATCCATAAAATGACTTTTGAAAAAAAATTACAGAAAATGAATTTTAGGCTTTACCAAAGAAATCTACAATAGAAAAATAATTTTCCAAAACTTTGAGTATAACAGGAAGTATAATACAATCCTAGATACTAAAATCAATTTTCACATGCACAACTGGAAAGGTTGTATCTGTTTCAAATATGATGTGAAAGAAAGGAATCTGTCATACAATTGTCTTATTCTTTAAAAGACATGAACTTTTTTAAGATTCAAAATATGCTGAAATTAATCGAGACTATTCTTTGAATTTGAAACTAACTCCTAATCATACAATAGGGGCACTTATTTCTTTGTCATCTGGAATTGATGAGGCTGTTAGATGCTAATTTCAGGGTGTCACTAGCAACCATTTTGGGAGTAAAGATTGATTTGAATAACAGTGGGTTTTCCTTGCGGTAAAGTAGAAATACAATTAGAGGAGGAAGCTCATAATTTATCTCAGCTTTATGTAAAAATATTATCAAAAAGGATAAGAGCAACTAACAAATGCTAAAATGTGCCAAGAATTTTAAATCTTCTGTCTGGTTTAAACAAGAATCTGTATCAAATTTTCTTTATGTTAGTTAGTCTTAAAAATATTGGTAAAAATACTGGCATAGATAGATTTAGATTTAGATATTACATCTAGAATTAGCTTAAACAAGATCTGGTAACGTATGTTACTGTGTTACTTGAGCTTGCAAGTAGTTGGAGTTTACATCATTGAAAAGATGTCATGATTTTCCACAAGCATCAATATTGCCATTATCAATCTGATAAAAAAATTTAGACAGCTAATAATAGCTATTTTTCAGAATGAAAACTCATTTTTATGAACTTAGAAAAATTGCATGAAAGTATTTCTTTGGCTTGTAATATGATTCTAGAAGTTGATATTAGGACATCTGGATAGATTATGAAATTTCTCTTTAGTAGGCTCCAATTCAGGGCATAATATTTAGCAACAGAATCTGTGATTTATGCTTTATACTGCAAACTTCTGTGGTTTAATTAAATTTGAGTACTTAAGTGTTATAATAATTATTTATCTAGGATTTCTTTCTAAACCACAATCTGATGTAGGATATTTTCTTGACCTGTTAACAGGACTTGCAACAGTGGTGCCTCATTTACTCAGCTCACCTTGCTCAGTCCCTCACGGGAGGGAGCGTGTGAGCAAACAAGTGTGGGAACTGGAGCGAGCAAGTACAGGAGCCAGCTGGTGGCCCAACAGGAGCAAACTCCATTCACTTGGTCCACTGGGCTCCACCCCTCACAGTGGGGAGCCCACAAGTGAAGGAGTATAGAAAACAGTTGCCCACTTCATCGCTGGTGGGAGCAAACTTCAAGCAGACCCCACAACCATGTTACAATGCTCTCTTAGCTCTGCCATCCGCAGACAGCAGTGACCTTTCAGTTCAGTGCACCCCTTGATCCTTACCTCATTGTGTGGGGTGGCTGCCCACTGCATCGAGGGAAAAGGGCAGTGTGACAGCCTTTTTGGGTACCTGCGTGTGGTGCATCCCAAATTCTTGTCCAGTGCCCAAGAGGAATGACGTCACATGAATGAATTGAGGGATAGTGAATGTGGAGAATTTTACTGGGTGGTGAAAGTGGCTCTCAGAGGACTTGACTTCAGGGGAGAGCCATCTCTCTGCTTTTCTCTTCTGGCCTCATCCAGCCACCGTCTCAAAGTTGCCTCTTCGCGACATCCAGCCACTTCTTCCCAGCCTCCAGCCACTTCTGTCTGCCAGCAAAGTCTGGGGCCTTAATAAGCAAAAGATGTGGGGCAGGTGGGTGGTAGGTAGTTTTGGAAAAGGCAACATTAGATTGGTAAAAAGACATTATTCAGAAAGAACCAATTGAGGGAGAGCATGCCCACAGGAATGGTAGTTCTCACTTTGGGCTGTGAGTTTCAGACTTTTAAGCTTAAAAGTAGGGTTTTCTCAGGGACACACCCCTGTCTACCAAGAATTTATCTGCCTGCTGTCACTATCAAATCCGTATGTTAACAGTTTCAAGTAGTTTTTTGAGTAGTTTACCTATGAGCAATTTTTGCCCAATGATTCCGTTTATCTTTTTAATAACAGAATTTCTATAACCCCAGAATGTGGATTCTTATCGACATTTATATAATGTGTTAGGGAAGAAAAACATTTCTCTACTCTCATGTTCACTAATTGAGGTCTGTGATTTAACTGACAAGAGAAAGATTAACAGAGGAAAAGTCATAGAAATTTCTTTAATATTTTTAATGTTATGTGCATGGGGGCATCACAAAAACTGAGGTAAAAAACCTGTAGAAGCTGTTAGCTACATCTATCATTTTAACAAAGGTTGATAAATTGTGGGAGGTAAGTAGATAAAGGTAAAGGGGTTGGGGCTTCTAAGAGAAATAAATTGTGGGGAGGTGACTGGAAATATACTGGGAAATTGGTGGTATATAAGGGTTATTTAGTAAAATTTGTTTAAAAATATTTTTTGTTTAAAACAAACTTTAAAATTTTTAAAACAAATGTAAGTTTTAGTAAAATTTGTTTTGCAGACTCAATGCTGTCTTTATCTCTAGTGATGAAGGTTATTATTTTCTTCCTGGTAGGGGAGAAAGAGGATATTGTCAAAAAAATGTATGCCCTGCTTTTATGTAGATAGGGAAATAGCTGCGAGCTCTTCCTATGTTTCTTTTTCTCAATTTCTTTCAGCTTGAAATAATTCTGTCAAAGTAGCATATTGTGAGGTGTCATATTTTGATTCCCTTCAAAAGCATTCAATTTAGTTGAATGAATCAATCAATAACAAGCAAGTTTGTTTGCTTGTTAATGTAAGCATCTATAGACTTTCACATTTGTATAACCTAAACAACAAAGTACTTTTTTATGTGTGAAAGTTCTTTAATTTAGGAAATGCTAATGTTCGATTTGTTTATAGTTTTTACATCTCTATCTCATTTATTATGTTTTAATTTAGTGTAGATATACTAAATATTGACTGTTATAATAAAAAAAATACTTATAAGATTGACTGGAGTGCAGGCATAGGTATCAGAATCCCTAACCTTATGTAATTCCCTTAAAGTATCTGAGAATCAGTTCTCTCATCCATAAAATGGAGATAATTTTTTATAATGCTTGTTATATTTACAACAATAATAAATGCTTTCCTTTGTATTTAGGAATCCTTTCAGTCTAATATTTGGCTTTTATGGAATAAACCAATATTTTAGTGTCTTTTTACCATTAATAAAACTCAATACATTATATTTGGTTTAAATTGTCATATACTATCCATCCACATCCACATGGACGTGATATAAATCGGTAGAATATGTATTTTTCATATTTTCCATGAGACTAAAATATTATTTCTCTCTGATATACTAACATGGGGAAGTTTGTGTCTGCACAATCATATTTCTAAGTTAAATGTTTTGATTGTTTGTAACTTTCATACTAATTGTCACCTGGACTGAGTACCACTAATATGCTGAACTTTGCTCTGAAAATATTAAAGTGTATGTTTGTGTGTGTGTGTGTGTTTAATACTGGAGACAACTGGCAATGAATCATAAGAAAAGAATCCCAAGTCAAGTTAAAGTAAAACGTGTAAACTACAATAGAATATTTGAACTAATGTAAGCCTTATCTTTACTCTTTTTATCCTATTTGAAGTAGGAGAGTAGGAATATATTTGTATTATGCAAATTAACAGCAAGTTTGTCTAATTTTTTTCTAGATACTCATAGAGATATAACATAGCCTGCTATGAAGCAGGTCACTCTTAAAATGAGCACATTCATCTTGTGTTTTTCTTGCCTCTAAACGCATGACAGCTAATATACAAAAACAAAGTGCTTTTAAAGGATGGAAATTATTTTATGTTTACAAAATATGCTTGGGTAACAATGCATTTCAAATGTTCAACATTTTGAATTTGTTTGGTGCTAGCACCAAGCTGAGTGATTTAATGTACTTTTCATGTGAATCTTACATACATTTTCATTAAAGTATATATGTTGCCATTGCTTTAAGAAGAAATTAATTAACATTGAATAGGTTCATTTTTATTTCATAAATTATACTCCATAAAATCTGACCACTAAAGATTTCATTTTTAGCTATTAAAGAATTAAAATCATTTAGTTGGTTATTCATACATTTTATTTGCTTTCCTACATATATTATGGGTCAAATAGAAGAGCTATCTGTGATCTCAATACCCTTTCTCACACTACTATTCCTACTTTTTCTGTAACCAACAACAGCATAAGTACCTTATATTTATTCTCTGCCCACTGATTTAAACTTTTAACTTTAAAAAATTAGCTCCAGCCTCTATTATACTGAACATGGCTTGTCTTGGACTTCTGGCCTGAGGGTGCAAAGAGAGCAAAGGATTTGACACACCAAGCACAGTTTGTATTTAACTCTAGCATAAAAGTTAAAAGACAACAGTCTTAAAAATAACTATATCTACAATAATTTGTTAATGGATTAACCATATAAGATGTAAAGTGTGACATCAACAGCAAAAAATGTGGAAGTAATTGTGTAGAGATTTTTTATGTAATTGAAGATAAATTGTTATTACCTTAAAATAAACTTTTAAATGAGACAGGTTTTGTAAGACGTGTATACCACAAAGAGAAAACCTCTGTTAGTTACAGAAAAGATGAAGAAACCAGGAGTCTGAGCATACCACTACAAAAAATCAAATCACAAAGGAACAGAAAAGAAGAAAGGAAAAAAAACTTCCCATACATTCAGAAAACAATTAACAAAATCTCAATGTCAAGTCCTTACCTATCAATAATTTCTTTAAATGTAAATGAATGAAATTCTCTAATCAAAAGACATACAGCAGATGCACAGATTTAAACCTTCCTTCTTTGCCAATATAAACATTTAAAGCATTTAAATGTATTAGCTATGTCTCATAAATTTAATATTAAATATTTTATTATTCAGTTTGATATTTTGGACATTTCTAATTTGATTCATGTATTATTTAGATGCGTGATACTTAAAGTTTATACAATTAGATTTTCCTGCATTTTTTTAAATTTTTGGTTTCTAGCTTAATTTGTTCTTTGTGGTCCTAGAGCCTATTGTGATTATTATCAACTTTAAATTTGTTAAGGCTTTCCTTGATATCCAAGCATCTGGTCAATTTTTGTAAATGTTCTAGGTATAGTTGTAATAAATATGAATTCTGTTCTTGTTGGGCGAAGCATTCAACTTATCTCAGTTGGATTGTTCATTAATTGTGTTTTCAAATTTTTATTATTATTACTGTTTTATATCTGCTCATTCTGTCATTTATTGCTAGAAGTATGTTAAAATCTAACACTCTGGGAATTTATCCATATCTCCTTTTATTGTTGCCAATAAATTTTTGTTAAGTGTTTTTAATCTATGTTATCAGGTACATAAATGTTTATAGTTAGGTATATTCTTTGTGTATTGACACTTTTATTCATTATGAAAAGAGTCTTTCTTTACCTTTAGTAAAGCTTCTTGCCCTAAAAGTATTTTTTTTCTGGTATTAGTATAGCTATAGCAGCTTTATTTTGATTAGTACTTTATGGTAATCTCTTCCCATCCTGTTACTTTCAACCTTCCATGTCTTTATCTCGTATTTAAAGTAAATGACTTGTGTTCAGGATTTAGCTCTCATTGTTATTTTAATCTGGTAGTCTTAGTCTTTCCTCTGACATATGTTGTTTATTTGTAATTAATTCAATTTAATTACTTTGATGTAGTTTTATTTTTATCTGTGATCTTGCTATGTGCGGTGAATTAGGCCTCCCTTTTTATGTTCATTTTTTGCTTCTTCTTTTAGCAAAATTAAGCATTTATCTATTACTTTATTATTTTCCTTTTAACTTAGTTATATTTCCTTCCTATGCTTTAGTGGTTCCTTAACGTTTACAACATGCATCATTGACTTACTACAGTTTAATTTTCAAAAACTTTTTGTCCCAGCTACTAGAGAGGCTGAGGTGGGTGGATTGCTGGAATTCAGGAGGCAGATACTGTTGTGAACTGAGATCACCCCACTGCATCCTGTCCTGGGTGACAGAGCGAGACCCTTTCCTAAACAACAACAACAGCAAACACCTCTTATTACTATCCCATATTGCTTGAAACTTAGAAACTTTAAACTCTGTTAATCCTTTTTATACCTTTGCATTATTATTTTCATTCATTTTGCTTCTACAAATCATTTACGTTTATAACACATACAATTGCTTTGTACAGTTAAGATCCTTTGATGTTTATTTACTTATATATACTAGTGTTCTTGTTCTTTTTGTTTGTTTCCAGGTTTCCATCTAGGATTACATTTTTTTCTATCTAAAGAAGACTTTTTGGGTTCTCTTTTAATATAAGCCAGCTGGAAATGAATTTTTTTGTTATTGCCTTGTTTAGAACCAATCAATTTTGTTTCATCTTCAGGTTTTAAGAGTATTTCAACTTGGTATAGAACACTAGTTGACAATGACTTTCTTTCATCATCTTAAGAATGATATCTCATTGTTTTGTGGCTTCCATAATGTTATTCATAAATCAGCTGCCAGTCTTATTGTTGTTCCTTTGATGGCAATGTATCTTTTTTCTCTGGCTGCTTTTACAATTTCCTTTTTCTCCTCTTGGCTATCAGCAAATTCTCTGTGTGGGGTCTGTGTGTGTGCATGCTTTTCATATCTGGGTCTTGTCATGGTTGTGGGCCTACATATCCATGTCCTTTCATTAGTGTTAGAAAATTCCTGTTCAATATGTCTTTTAATATTTACTTCTGCCCCATTACCTCCTCTCCTTCAGTAAACTTAATTTTAGGAATGTTAGATATTTTGAGTTTTTTTCTATAGGTCTCTTACACAGTGTTCTGTTTCTTAATTCTTCTCCAATCTTGTGTACTTTAGTTTGTGTATTTTCTATTTATTTATCCTGAGATTACCACTTCTTTTTTTCATTCTGTCTAGTCTGAGATGGACCTCATCCAACAAATTCTTTATATCACATATCATATTTCTCAGTTCAAAACGTCCATTGAATTCCTTTTTCAGATTAGAGTTTTCAGTTGAAAGTCTTTGTCCTTCATTCTATTTTAACAATATTGCATTCTGTTTTCTGTTGTTTTAAATATATCACCAAGATTTGATTGAGAGTCTGATGAAAAGCGTTTTCCTTTCTTTGAAAATTGTGGGAGATATAGCTCTTCCTTTCAGGTGTTCCAGGCTTTCTTATCATCTCCTCATTTTATAGAGATCCCCTAACTCTCATATGCTTGAAAGGGAAGCAGTCATTATAGTTGATGTAGGCCCCTTTCTCTCTTTCTGGTCAGGTTTTTTTTTTTTTTTTTTTTTTTGCTAAGCATCACAAGACAACAGAATATTTTTTTCTGCATTTAGAAGTTTCAGCCTAGCTAGTTTCCTATAGAAGACACAGGCCATGGAGTTGAGTTTCCTCAAGTTTTCACTTTGTGCCATCAGTCCTGTTTTACTACTAAAAGCTTCTCTAATTTCTCTTTATGCAAGGTTTCTTCTGAAATAGCCAAATACCCAATAGCCTGTACCCAAACTTGGCATATGTCCTCAAGAGGACAACAGATACAGAAAAATTTTACCTCACTAAAAAAACATTCCCTTCCTGGAATTTTCATTTGTATAATGTTCATTGCTTTCCCAAACCTCTAATGCAAATCAAAATATGTCACTTATCCATCCAGCTTTTTGAAGACGTGTCATTATTCTTCAATTTCCTAATATTTTGTACTAGAACTGCATTGTTATTTAAATATATGTGCTTAATGTTGTGATGAAAATTACAGTGAAATGTTTTGTTGTGTTCAAATTAAATATTGCATTTTCCTTGGTTAAACTTAATAAATGTAATGTAGGACAGATATTCTTGCATGGATATTTCTATAGTTGTTTCATAATTTAACAACAAGCCAAGAAGTTTGGGTCTCACATGTACAGAGAAAAAACTTTGTAGTCTGTGATAGGCAGCCTCTAAGATGGCACCTAATGATTGTGACACCTTCATATTCACACTCCATTATCCTTTCCTTTTGAATGTGGACTGGATTTAGTGACTTGCTTTTAGTGAAGGTAATGTGGCAGACAAGACGGAGTATTACTTTCAAGAATAAGTTACAAAAGGACTCAGGAATTTATCCTATGCATCTCCTGTTGCTCTCTTGCTTGCTGGCTGGCAAAGCAAGCTGTCATGTTGTGAGAAGCCCTGTGGGTAATCCTTTGTGGCAAGGGGGTAATGCCTGTGGCCAACAGCCAGTAAGGACCAGAGCCTTGCCAACAACCACATAAGTGAGCTTGAAAGTGAATTGTCCCCATTCAAGCCTTGAGATGACTGCAGCCCGGGCCAGCAACTTGATTGCAGCCTTTTGAGAGACCCTACACCAGACACACCTGGCTAATTTCTACTTAGACTTTTTACTCCACAAAAACTATGAGATAATAAGTCCTTGTTATTTTAAACTGCTGAGTATTGTTTACCTTAGCAATAGGTAATCAATATAGACAGACTTTTACATAAATCCTGATTCCAATGCTTATCCATTGTGTGTTATGATTAAGTTATAGCACAATCTCAGTTTCCTCATCTCTATAAAAAGTGATGGGAGGCAGCAGATCACTTGAGGTCAGGGGTGTGAGACCAGCCTGGCCAACATGGTGAAACCCCGTCTCTACTAAAAATACAAAAATTAGCCAGATGTGGTGGCTCATGCCTGTAATCCCAGCTACTTGGGAGGCTGAGGCAGGGGAATTGCTTGAATCCAGGAGGCGGAGGTTGCAGTGAGCTGAGATCACGCCACTGCACTTCAGCCTGGCTGACAGAGTGAGACTCCATCTCAATTAAAAAAAAAAAAAAAAAAAAAGGGATGATGTCTACCCTAATAGCAAAGTAAGACCCAAAGAAGGGAAAATCTCTTAGAAAAGAAAGCTAATTTATTTTCAAGATATTTTGCAAAGGAGTTTCAACTTTAGAATGCTTACTTGCCAATTAAAAAAAATCTGACATGTACTTAAAGGGAAAAAAATTACAAAATTGCCAAGGTTACAATTAGCCTATAGTGGAAAACAGTATTTTTTTTTTTTTTTATGCATTGCAAAATCATCAGGTATCTTCCGAAACCAGAAAAGCAAAAGTCAGTCAGGAATCAGGTTTTGTTTTGTTTTTTTTTTAACCAGTGACTCAGTCAGGTGCAGGAGAGTACTCAGCTCAAAGAGTTGTCGTTTATTTCAGTGATGCAAAGTAAAGATACTGACCTTCTGTTTTTGTCATTGTTCATCTCAGGATACAACATAAGCGTGCATGTGTGTGTGCATGTGAGTGTTTCTCTTTCTGTTTGATTTGTAGTGTATGATTTCGTCTCTGTACAGGAAGTCATGTTGCTTTTTTTTCCACATCTGTGGGTTTAAATGAGATAAAATGTCTAAGCAAGTTTTCCTTCCTTCTGCAATATGAGAATCTTTTTCTGTAAAAAGAAACTTTTCTGTAAATTTTATGAATTTATTCTGTAAAACACATCTGTAAAATTGTCAAATGTCCCATATTCAGTATTGAAAAACAACCTTTCTTACCCCTAATTTAAGAATGTTGGGCCGGGCACAGTGGCTCACGCCTGTAATCCCAGCACTTTGGGAGGCTGAGGCAGGTGTATCAACTGAGGTCAGAAGTTTGACACCAGCCTGGCCCACATGGGGAAACCCTGTCTCTACTAAAAATACAAAAATTAGCTGGGCATGGTGGGGGATGGGGGGCGTGTAATCCCAGCTACTCAGGAGGCTGAAGCATGAGAATAGCTTGAACCCGGGAGGCAGAGGTTGCAGTGAACCGAGATCATGCCACACCACTCCAGTGCAGGGGATAGAGTGAGACTCTGTCTCCAAATAAATAAATACATAAATAAGGATGTCTTCACCCTTTTCAAACATCCTTCTAATCTCTCAAATTTATTTTATTACAACCACTACTTTCATTAACTTCTCTGTAGCCCTAGTCTTCATTGCACTCTATCATTCCTCAAAATTATTTATGCTAACCTTGAAAATACCACTTCCCTCTATTTTCTATAATTGTAATTTAAATTTTCCTGTTGTTTTTCAACATTATTCCTTATTGCTTGATCTTTAATAATTTTAAAGACATTTTCTTTTGTCTTCAATTTATTTATATATTTGGCAAATTAAAGATGGAAAGGCTCTATTTGTCATTCTGCTGAAAGAGAGACAGTAAACCTTGGTGAGAAATTGAATGCCTTAAAGGTGGATGCTGACGGGAGAATGAGACAATATATTACAAAGAATCTTAGACATTTAGAGGAAATGCTAGAGTCAATGATATATATTGAGCTACATTGAAAGGGCTGGATTACTCATGCCTAGAAAATCCATAAAAACAAATTCAGGAAAGAGGACCAAGGAAAACTGAAGAATGTGCTATTTAAAATTGTAGGCTCCATTCAGAGGAGCATGGCGAGAGATACTCTATTTCTAGAGCACAGATGGGCTAGTCAGGGAAATTCTGAACACAGAAACTAAGGAATCAAGTGTGTATTGGAGTTTAGGCAACTCCAGAGAATTCTGCCTAAAGCTAAATAGTTAGGGTTGAAACCCTGACAGAGCAAATCCCTCAAAGGGACTCAGTGAATAATAAATAGATAGTTCCCCTGAAGGTGGAAGCAAGTAATAACTGGCAGAGAAGGACCCGCAGGCTTGGTGCATGCTTGGGGAGAAAACTGTAAATGGAAGAGAATGAAACTGATTGGTCCCAGAATAAACAGGATACATGTTTGAAAACGTACCAGTGTGTAATATTTTATCCATAGTGTAGCTTCCTTAAATGCAGTTTTTTAGCATCAACATTTCAAAGGTAGTTCTGTACACCTACTTGCTGCATCCTACTAGGGTTGAAGGATATCCACTACCCCATACCCCAGTGGCTGCTTCAATGTGCGTGACACTGGGAAATACGGATATTTACAAGGATGCCTCTTCTGTTGCTAAACAATTCAAATTATTTTTTAAAATTCTTCATTCTTTCCAGCCCTTATTTGCTTTTTGATGATGATTATTAATACCTGTTAGCCTTAGTTCTATCTTATAAGCCAACACAAAATTTTTATGATGGCCTCCAAATGTGTGGGTCTATCCTATACAGCTATTCCCTTTATCAGTGAAAATATCTCAGGTTTCATTAACTATTTGTGTGACATGGTTTTGGGGATCCTCATCATTTTAATTGCCTTTCTCCTGGAGGTCTTCAGCTGTCAGTTTAAAAAAAAATATTTCAGATGGATTTTTAAGGTATTTCACCTTGCATATGAAAGATATTTTATCATATGATTGAATGAACAAGAAATGGGTATGGGAAAAGGAAACAATGGCACAAATCTGGACTGAGCTGAGTAAAATATGAATATTCGACTTAGATTTGTGACTAAGAAACCGTATTTCTGTTTATTGCAACTAAGGCTACATTTAACTTTTGTTGATGCTTATTTAGTTTCATATTCACCTTAAAGCAGTTTTTGTATTACTGTTGGCTCAGTTTGTGTGTTCAAATGCATTTAGATCTTTTTCACAAGAGCCACTACAATCTGAGGCCTCTAAATTGATTTTTTACCTAAATTTAAACTTTAGTAATTACCCCATTTCAATTCCACTTTGTTAGTTTTAGTCTAGCATGCTAGGGAAATAATTTTGTATCTTGATTATTTATGTGATTTTTAGATTTGTAAAACAAATTTGCTGTGTGTTCTAAGTCATCAGTTTTGAAATGTTGCCTGCCATAATCTTATGTTATGTCATTAGAAGTATTTGTATAAGAGGACATCAATCCACTAATCATAATTTGAGTTTAATTGTTTAGTGAGTTGTGAATTTTACATAATTGCACCATCGCCTAATGTACAGTTTCACATTTTATCTACATGATTATAATTAGATGCTCTGTCAAAGTCTCAGCTGAAATCAAGATTATCTGTGGCATTCCCTTGATAAACCAACCATCAATCAATTGTATCCTTACAATAATTGATGTTATTTGTGGAGCTCTTATTGGATCCTTGTGGATACCAGTTTTATTTCACATGTATCAACTATTTGTTTTTCAGCTGTTTTCCCACTGTTCTATAGTTTCTTAAATATTTTTTCAAATTTTTGTGTGTTTAAGCAAGGAAAAGATATAATCATATATACAGAAATTTTATTTACCCATTTACAATCTTTTGCTTCCTCTGATAACCATTATTCTGTAAATATTTCTAGTTGCGACTGTGAGATCACATTTGCCTTTTATACATTTAGGGGGTTAGTTCATGGAAGCCTAAAATCTTGAGTAAATTTGAAAATATCAGCCCCAGGGTTTGCATCTCTGAACCTATTTTGGCCATTTACTACCTCTCTTTATTGCAAGAGCTATTCCTATTGCTAG
Organism: Pongo abelii; assembly: GCF_028885655.2. NCBI lineage: Eukaryota > Metazoa > Chordata > Mammalia > Primates > Hominidae > Pongo > Pongo abelii. The sequence continues at coordinate 203,003,752 of NC_071988.2, forward strand.
GACAAAAGAGAGAGAGAGAGAGAAACAGACATGAAATAGATTTTTCTTTACACAAACTATCTTGAACGATTCTGTTTTCTGCCTATGGATATGAAGGATCTTGCTAGAGAAGAAGAAAGAGGAAAATATATAATTTGTAGGCTTTTAGGTTTTAGGGAGAATCGTTTGCTCTAGGTAGCTAAAGAAATAAGATTCAGCAGGAGTACCCTTTGTTTTGAGCTTCAGACATTTCTTCCTACTTTTCTCTTAAGTAATGTCTGTCCTCTACTTCAAAAGTTTAAATATAGCTAAACCAGTGGCACTTTCCTAAAATACAATCTTCTGGAAATCATAACTTCAGCAACCTTTCTAAAATTCATGAATATAAACATATGGTGAATTTTGTGTTTACCAGGTAAACAACTTCTTCTTTCACTCGCTTTAACATCTTACTCAATGATACAAATATTATTTATGCACCAATAAATAACCTTTCGTTAAAGAATTGCAAAAGGAAGGAGAATATTGAACCCAGAAATTTTGCTAAATCCAAAAAATCAAATTGTAGTTATCTTCAATGGGAAGAGGAAAAGGGAATCTATGTTTAGACTTTTGTTTTCCTCTGGATAATATATTAGAACCTCACTATTGGTTAACATACCTTAGGGAAGAGCCAAGTGTGAAGCAGTTCGAAATACAATAGTACAGTTTCCATTTATTATTTTCCTGCTGTGATTAGATAATTAGTAAGGTACTTTGTGTTTAGGTGAATTTTCATTAGAAAAGCAGTAGAATTAAATTGAAATGGCAAAAGTGCCATTTATTTCTTCTCTTCTTTAATGTGTTGATTTCTTCATGCCAGTTTCCAACGATGAGCTCAGCATGTGTTCTCACATAATCTAACCTTTATTCCTTATAATTAAATCTAAACATATATTGAAATCAAAGCTGCTTAGCTATTTAAGTATATATCTAACAGTTACAAATGAGCACGATCAATTTTAAGAAAACTAAAAAGGATACCCATTGCCGTTCGTGAATTCAGTGTGTACTAATAAGTGAGCAACCCCTTCAGAAGAAATGGGCTCAAATTTGCCCTTCATGCAGGGTAACATTTGGCTTCTGTGGCACAAACATGCTATTTCATTGAAATTAATTATGCTAATCGAAAGGTATTTAGTAAATACTCCTTATTTATTATCATTCTATGCAAAATGGAAGATAGAAAATAAGTTGTTTCTTTATTTGAATTCCTGTGAAAACAAATGTAGTTGAGTTGGGGAGATATCCATAGGAAGCAAAATAAAGAATGAGAGAAAGAAAAGATGGGTAAATTTGATGTATAGAATGTAAATGTTAGTGGTATTAAGGGAAAGGATTAGCAAGGAGCAGGACTGGGACAGAAGAGGTGCTTAATAAATTTACATGAATGATTCAATGGATGAACAAGTTGTAGAAAGAAGTGTCAGTGACACTTGAAGTCACCAGAAGGTAACTATAGAACAAGAAGCGCTGCAAATGGAATACTAATGTGTTTGATAAGTGAAGATATGGATGGGATTTTGAGGGGAGAAACTAGTAGTTTGGAGGAGAATCAAGAACAACATTCAGGAGCAGGAAGAAGCACAGAGAAGAAGACAGAATCAACCTGATATGGTTTGACTGTATCCCCACCCAAAGTTCATCTTGAATTGTAGCTCCTGTATTTCCCACATATGGAGGAACCCAGTGGGAGATAACTGAATCATGAGTGCGGTTTCCCCTATACTGTTCTTATGGAAGTGAGTAAGTCCCGTAAGAACTGATGGTTTTATAAGGGGTTTTTTCTCTTGGTTCTCACTCTCTCTTGTCTGCCACCATGTAAGACATGGCTTTCGCTTTCCACCATGATTGTGAGGCCTTCCCACCACATGGAACTGTGAGTCAATTAAACCTCTTTCTTTTATAAATTACTCAGTCTTGCATATGTCTTTATGAGCAGCATGAGAACAGACTAATACACAGCCCAGAGTTTTAACCTGGGACACAAAGGTAAAATTGGTTACATTATTTACATTTTTATGCTATGGTCAAATTGCATTATTTTTCAAATGATCAGCATTTCAATAATGTTATTTTTAGTTAGATTTTGTGTTTGAACGTAGTATGGTCTAGGTAAAGTGAAAGAACACAATTTTGTTTGATTTAGTGTTTCTCCACATTTTAAAATTACCCCTGCTTTGACACACTAACAAAGCAAAAGTATGTGAAGACACCAGACTGTGAGCGGAGTGCATTCCAAAGGGACAGGACAAATATGTATTTTTGATATTTTTATTGTAACAAGGAACTGAAAATCATAGTAATGTAATTTATACATATTTTAAAATGTATACATCCACAATTTCCTGGTATTCTGATATTCTGAATAGCACAAGTATCACAAACAGAAAATATTTATAAAATTTCAAACTATTTAAATTAAAATCCTCTATTACAACACTAGAGTAGAATCTCAACATTATTCACTTTCATAAATCCCCAGACCACCCAATTGTTCAAAACATCTAAATTTCCCTTAAAATATAGTAACAGAAATTCTAAAATATAAGTGAACCATTTATTGTCTTAAAAGGTTCTATGTATTCATCTTGAAAATTAGAATATTTTACACCAAAATAAATTGTATTAAACATTTTAGAACATTCTTACTATTGTGATGTGAACCATAAACTTAGGTTTTCAGCAATGTTGTTTTTTTTATTTTTCATACTACTTCAAGAGAGACATGGAATAAATAATGATTATGCAAAAATGATAGAGGTACTGTTGATTCATTCATTGGCCCAATTTGTACGGGCTGCCCATTCAAGTAGGAGGCGCTAGGATTTGGTCCAAGCTCATCCATCATACCAGACACCTTTGAAGTTGCTTGTGACACTCAAGTTAAATCTACTGATGGAAAGAATAAATATATTCACAATTAAAAATGGTTGTGTTCTTCCAAAGAGGCAGATAATTTAAAATAATCAGTTTAAAATTAATTTTATAAGAAACAAATGAATACAGGGTTTATATTCTAGGAGGTTAAAAATAGCATCTGTCTCATTCTTCTTTTTATGTTGAATTAGTAAAAATCATAGGCAGATGGCTGGTGGAAATAAAGACTGATACTTTACCAACAAAGTCTAGCTGGGCCATGGAAGACAACTGACAACCATTTGCCTTAATAATCTTCATTTTTTTCTTGTTTGTCATTGGACACAATAGGTAGCCCAGTATTTTATTTGAAGGGGTGGATTATGGAGGCACAATGCCTATGTACAAATCTCAGTCTCTCTGGTGAGACCGTTGCCTAATTTTTCTGTACCTCACTTTACTCAGTTGTAAAATGAGGATAATAATATCACCTCCACTCCTTCTTTAAGGATTGTTTTTAGGATTAAATGAAGTGATCTCTGTAAAGCACTTTGAAAAATACCGGATGCTAAATAAACATTAGCCATTTTTCTGACTGCTTTCAATGAATTGAAGTGCAGATGCTGGGCCAATCTCACTAATCATGTAACTACACCTCTCCACTCTGACTCCAGTGAAAGTGGGCTTTTCATTTCTCTTTGCCATCAGCTTCTGTTATCCAGACATCAATGTATCTAAATTGTTTCAAGACTAAAAAGAAAAAAAGAATAAACAGAAAAGCTACTGGAGACATGGTCGTTCTAAAATATCTCCACTGGCAAATGTGACATAAATGCCAGTGGAGGAGATGATTTTGTATCATCTACTGAGCTGAGTTGCCAACCTACATCCTTTCTCCCTGTACCTTAGTGGAACACCCTGTCTGCCACAGTAGCAAACTGCTTTGTCTCTAAGTCTAAGCATCAATTAATGAACCAATACCTTAAGTAGAGAGGTAGAAGAGGCAAAGTAAAGATACCTGCTGCCATGAGGTACTAGGAAAGAGCAATGATTTTTCACTGATACAACTGGTCCATGGTGCCTTGAAGGTTTTCAGCCAAATGTTGGGTTTTACATATTCGTATGGATCCTTTCTCTATTCTCATAGCTTGCTACTCATTATTTCACGCTGGAAGATTTGTGTCACCAGGAGGACTTGGTGGGACCAGAGCGCAAGGTGATGGAGGATGGTGTGCAGATAATGGAGTGAGATGATTTTATAGAAGTAGTCAAGTACCCAGACAAATACAGTAGACTAGGAATAGATTTCTCTATTTCTCCTGAGCTACGGATAAGTTTAAACAGGAAATCCATATAATATAATTCAAAATGAGAAGGAAGGAAGAGATTAAATTATAATCTTTACAAAAAGCCTGAGACTGCGAGGAAAATAGAGGGGTTCAATATAATAAAGAAAGGATTTCTTATCTTCTGTCTTGGTGAAGAAAGACAGGATGTCCTTGCTGGTTGGGCTGAGTGATCATGAGAATCAAATTAAGGAATGATTATAAGGGGTGGTTTGATCTCAACTTTATCAAAGATGAGGTTGTCAAGTGTGAGAGATGAAAGTTCCTCAGGCACACAGAGCACACTAGTTCAGAAGCATTTCATAGATATTAGCATTTTTATTTATAAACACTTTAAGGGCAAGGTTGGTGTTAGTATGAGATAAAAATAGGACATTTATTCGGTGGTAGAAAGAAATTTAGCATAAACTAATATTGCAGCAAAGGGAAGTGAGATTCAGGATGGCCGGCTTGCTTTATGCACTGGGAACTTGCAGGATGTTCTTATTAAACTACTTCCTATTGCATCAGGACTGCAAAGTTCAACATGCATTTATAATTAAGTTCAACGCTGTCACTATGTGTTAGGAAATTTGCAGACCAAGGTATGTACTTGCAAGAGAGATCTAGTTCTTGCACTTTGCTGTCTCATTAAGGTAATATGGTGCAAGGGGCCAACCCACAATTAAAACTGTATTTCTTATTAGACTGAGCTGCTGACTGTGACTTTTGGTATTCTATCATGTGTCACAGGAGGCACTGCACCATAAAGGTCATTCCAATAACACTGTGAACTAAACAAACGAGTTGACTCTTTACTAAGATGAGTGCTGTTTAAAGCTGGAAGGTTTTGTCTTAGAGGAGTAGAAGAGAGTAAAATAACATCATCATGAAATGTTAGAGCTAGTGGGTGCCTGGGGCAATCTAGTCCAATCCTCTTGTATCACAGATTTTTTAAACTGGAGGCTCAAAGAGAATAATGACCAATTTAAGATAGTAAAGATACTTAGCAGAAGAACTGGTTGTGTAACCCATGCTTTCCAGCTGTCCATTCTGAGCTCTTACCACAATGCCAAGGTGCTTCTCATGTGAAAAGTGATAAGACACGCAGAATTGGTGTCGCCTGTTCCAGTTTGTGTGAGTTAAGAAACTAAATTAGTAGGTCGTGTGGGGAATCATTTCATGACAACGGTGCCAACAGCACATTCAAAAGGAATTTGATGGTCGGTTAGACGCAGGGCCATATGCTTGGAGTCTTTGAATATATTTTGGTCCTTGAATCCACAGAAAATGCTTAAATGATGTAGGTTAAGACTTCATTTGTTTACCGCATGATAAGGAAAGGAATTCTTTTACACCAACACCTATAAGGTGCCATTCGGAAATCCTACAAAGAAAAAATGATGCATACGGTGAAGGAGTTACAAATCATGTGCTACAACCCTTCGAAGGAGGAAGAGATTATGTCCACCTGGAGATGTGGGGAAGGCTCGTAGAAAAAGGCTTGTGTCATTTATTCTTGTCTTAAAAGATGCAAAGGTTTGGGAGATGGCAGATGAGGTTGACAGGAAATTTTGGGAAGAAGGAGTAACATGATTTAACACTTGGAAGAGGAAACTCAGTGGTTGGAAATAGTAAAGAGTCAGGTTTGGCAGGAACATTTGGAATTAATTCTACTACACCTTAGTGTCTGTGCCACCTTAAGATAAAGAACTTGTCTCTTCCTCAATAGCAGCAGCTTACATTTCCCAGCACTCCCTGTGTGCACTGCTACACGCGTGATCTCATTCTACTCTTACAACAAGCCTTTGCAATAGATACTGCTGCTATGTCCATTTATAGACAATTAAACTAAAGTTACACTTAATCAAGGTGACACAGGTAGAATGCGGAAGGGCTGGGTTTCAAACCCAGCTCAGTATCACTGCAAAACCCATACCTTCATCCCTTTTAATATTCATCTTCCCCCTGTAATGTACGTAGCTGTCTTGAAGCTATGGGTATAAGGTTGGGAGACAAAGTTAACACATAACAACCCAGAAGCCAAGAGATAGAATTCTAGATGTTTTAAAAGAGGGAACATAAGGGGAAATCTCAGGGCGCAGAATCAGACTACCCAGGTTTGTGGTTCAGCTTTGCTTCACTGCTGTGATTTTTGAGCACAGTCTTACACAGCTTCTCAAGGGCATTGGAAAGTCTGGGTCTTTGGGCACACTATGGTTTATCTCCTTCTGTCTCTTGGGCTTATGCATCAGTCCTGTCTGTCCACTTGAGCGATACCTGACCTGTTGGAGTCAGTGGCTCTTCAGTCAAATATCTTACTACCTTACTGCTGACTGAGCCTCAACTTTTCCCAAGGGTGTTCAGAGCTCAGTAAAGACAAATATCTATATGGTTGGACAGGAGCCTCAGTGGTGCGGCTGCTCTGCCACCTCACTTTTTCAGAGCCAACCTTTTCATTCACATCTGTGTCCCCTGCATGGCACATGGGGAAGAAGGACAGAGCCTGAGGAAAGCCTCCCTTTGTCTGACCGTGTTGTGACCTACCTTTCTGTTGACATTGACATGAGAGGAGCAAGTCTGAGAGGTCCAAAGTAAGGCTGTGGGGTCAGCAGGAGGGTCATCCAGAGGCTTCTGTTTCTAGGATTTTCCAACTATCCTGTTTCACTCTCTGTTGTGTCTGATGACTTGGCTGGCTGGCTGGCTCTGTCACACCCTATTTTCCCATTTTTCTTTCCTACAATCCCTCGGGCCAGAGAATGATAGGCTTTTCTATACCTTAATATCTTTTAACAATCACAGAGTAGACCCAGAGGTTAGGTGCTTTGGCTTTGGCCCTTGATATACTAAACAGGGTTGGGGAGCACACGTACCAACTCCTTTGTATCAGAAACTGAATATTACTCCATTCTTTCTCTTTGCTATCCTTCTAGGACATTTTCTAAGTTTAGACGAATGAATGCCATGATCATCTAGAGCTTTGTGTCCAAACTTGAAAATGTATTTTCACATTTCCAAAATAGGTACCTTGTTATCATTATTAATGTCATTACATTATCTGATATATGAAGTCACCCTCCCTACCAGCACCACCTGCCTTTAACATCATATAGTAAGAATTAGTGTTACATTTATGTACGTATCCATTTGGCAAATATTAAACAAATATCTACTAAGGGCCAAGTTCTCGGCTTCAGTGTGGTATGCAGTGATAAAAATGACAAAGTCCCTGTCCTTAGGGAGTTTACCTTCTGGAAGGGGAAGATAAGCAATAATAATACTAACACTAGTAGTGTTAATAATAAACAATGGGCTGGGTATGGTGGCTCATGCCTGTAATCCCAACACTTTGGGAAGCCGAGCAGGGCAGATCACCTGAGGTCAGGATTTCGTGACCAGCCTGGCCAATATGGCAAAACCCCACTTCTATTAAAAATGCAAAAAAAAAAAAAAATAGCCATGCATGGTGGCACACGCCTGTAATCGCAATTACTCAGGAAGCTGACGCAGAAGAATCACTTTAGCCTGGAAGGCAGAGGTTGCAGCAAGCTGAGATTAAGCCACTGCACTCCAGCCTGAGTGACAGAGCAAGACTCCGTCTCAAATAATAATAATAAGTAATAAAGAAGGAAGCTTAAGATCATGAAAAATGCTGTGAGGGTCATATAGGGACAGCATGGTAAAATGAAATGGTTTTGTTAGGGATGAGGCTACTGAATTATCTATGTATATCTTCTGCATCTTCAATGGCTATGAAGCATAACATTTGCACAAAGTTAGCTGGTTTCGAATTCACGGCTAATACCTTTGACAGTGGTAAACTCCATATGACATACCTTTCACTACGTTATATTTACTTACCATGTACATATATTTGTGTGTGTCTGTGTGTGTCTAAATTAGTATGAATATAAATAGATGTGTAGATAAATAAATTGATAAATTAGTCCAGATTATATATCCATATGCACATGTACATATAGGTATATTAGCAAGTTACACTATGGTTATTTCATTTTTCTCCTAATAAAATGGAGAACTTCCTGAACATTAAGCTTTAGGTCTTCTGGTCTTCTATTTGTAATTTTTCTCTCTGTTGATCCACAGTAACCCCATTTTTTTTTCAGTGTTCTGATACAGCAGGTCCTCAAATAACATCGTTTCATTCAACATGTTTTTGTCATAACTTTTATGAGAAAAACAATTGCTTCTATCCAGGCCCCTGTCTGTGTGCAGTCTGCATGCTCTTCCCATATCTGCGTGGGTTTTCTCCAGGGACTCCAGGTTCCTCTCATGCACCAAAGCTGAGCCCATTAGAGGAACGGGTGTCTCCATGGGCCTGGTGTGAGTGTGGGTGAGTATGAGTGTGGGTGAGTGTGAGTGTGAATGAGAGTGAATGTGAGTGTGGGTGAGTGTGGGTGAATGTGAGTGAGTGTGGGTGAATGTGAGTGAGTGTGAGTGTGGGTGAGTGTGAGTGTGAACGAGGGTGAATGTGAGGGTGAGTGTGGGTGAATGTGAGTGTGGGTGAGTGTGGGTGAATGTGAGTGTGAGTGTGGGTGAGTGTGAGTGAGTGTGAGTGTGGGTGAGTGTGAGTGTGAATGAGGGTGAATGTGAGTGTGGGTGAGTGTGGGTGAATGTGTGGGTGAGTGTGGGTGAATGTGTGGGTGAGTGTGGGTGAATGTGTGGGTGAGTGTGGGTGAATGTGAGTGTGGGTGAATGTGAGTGTGGGTGAGAGTGTGAATGTGAGCGTGGGTGAGTGTGGGTGAATGTGTGGGTGAGTGTGGGTGAATGTGTGGGTGAGTGTGGGTGAATGTGAGTGTGGGTGAGTGTGGGTGAATGTGAGTGTGAGTGTGGGTGAGTGTGAGTGTGAACGAGGGTGAATGTGAGTGTGGGTGAATGTGAGTATGGGTGAGTGTGGGTGAATGTGAGTGTGGGTGAATGTGAGTATGGGTGAGTGTGGGTGAATGTGAGGGAGTGTGGGTGAGTGTGGGTGAGTGTGGGTGAATGTGAGTGTGAGTGTGGGTGAGTGTGAGTGTGAACGAGGGTGAATGTGAGTGTGGGTGAATGTGAGTATGGGTGAGTGTGGGTGAATGTGAGGGAGTGTGGGTGAGTGTGGGTGAGTGTGGGTGAATGTGAGTGTGAGTGTGGGTGAGTGTGAGTGTGAATGACAGTGAATGTGAGTGTGGGTGAATGTGAGTGAGTGTGAGTGTGGGTGAGTGTGGGTGAATGTGAGTGAGTGTGAGTGAGTGTGGATGAGTGTGAGTGTGAACGAGGATGAATGTGAGTGTGAGTGTGAACAAAAGGGAATGTGAGTGAGTGTGGGTGAGTGTGGGTGAATGTGAGTGAGTGTGGGTGAGTGTGGGTGAGTGTGGGTGAGTGTGGGTTAGTGGGGGTGTGTGAGTTACCCTATGATAAGAGAGCATCCTGGCCAATGGGGGTCCTTCCTGTTGTCCTGAGCTGCTGTGCTGGGCTCCAGCCACCAACAACACTGAGCTGGAATAAGCAGATAAATACTTAAATGACTTGTTTTAATTAATCCTTCTTAAATGTATGTATAGCTCATATGTATTTCATGTTTAATATTATATATGCTTTGATCTTTATTTAGAACTTTGGTGATGTTTTGTGATCAGAAATATACCGTAGGAAGTTATGCTCTTGGTTATATCAATTCGCCTATGGGAAAAATGGTCCCATATGTCATTACACGTCATATAATTGGTCATTGTATGCCATTTTACTTAAAATCACAGTTTCCAAGAACCTATCCGTGATGTTAAGTGAGGACTTGTGGAGTGTCATAGAAGCAGAGGACATCGCATTCCCACTACTGGGTATATATTCAAAAGACAGCAATCATTATGCGGAAGAGAGGCCTTCACTGTCATGCTCACTGCGGCATTATTCACAATAGCCATGGTATGGAATCAACGTAAGTGTCCACAATGGAATATTATTCAGCCTTAAAAAAGAAGCAAAGCCTGATATTTATGACGACACGGATGAGCCTAGAAAACATTATGTTAACTGAAATAGGTCAGACTTGGAGAGACAAATACCATGTAATCTTACTAATATGTGGAACCTAAAAGAATGGTATTCATAGAAACAGAGAGTAAAATGGTAGTTACCAGAGGCTAGGGAATGAGGGAACTGGAGAGATTTTCATCACAGGACACAAAATTTTAGTTAGACAAAAGAAATAAATTTAGGAGATGTATTGTACATCACAGTGACTATAGTTAATAACAACATATTGTATTCTTGAAAATTTCTGAGAAAGGGGATTATAAGAGTTCTCACCAGAAAAAGAAATGTGTGATAAGTAACATGTATGTTAAATAACTTGACTTACCCATTTCTTAATGTATGCATATATAAAAACATCACATTGTACACCATAAATATATATACATTTTTGTCTGTCATTAAGAAAGATAACCCAATACATAAAAAGAAATAGAGATCAGAATCAATGTTCTCATCCGCGATTCCTCTGAAACAAACAGAGAAGTGGAAATTTTATACTGTACAAATTCAAGAATTTCTTTCCTCTTTATAAAGCAGAACGTGAATGCGAATTAACAGTGTAGTTGTGAGCAGTGCTCGAGGGTTATTTCCTGTAAGATAAATGAATAAACATTTTAAAGTCAGCTGGATTTGTAAAATGGAACGGTTTAATTGTGTTTCCCATAATGTTATTTTCTTGTAAAGGATTTGCACATTTTCTCAGCGTGTTGAAAATCACCCAAGAAGTCTTGAAGAACACCCACAAGCAGGCCCTGGAGTAGGATCGTTGCGATCCCTTTGGCTATTATATGTATTTTTTTAAAAAAGGAAGAAACAGCAGTTCATGACAGAAATGTGGATATAATGATTTACGAAGTTATAATTCTAGGCGTGTGGTGTTGTGTTATAGATTCAGGGATGTTAGTGATTACAGGCAGCAGACATCGGTAGTGTTTCTGACTGTTACGTTTAGTGGCCACATATGATCAATGCCTTTTTGAGGTTCAAGCTTTTGATGACATTGAAATGACCATGGAATTATTAGGGGGTATTTAAGAAAACCTTGCTTTCACTTTCTAAAAAGTTTTTATTTCTAAAAAATATAGGTTTTTAAATTTTGCTATATGTAGAAAAAAATGCTAAACAAGCTATGTTAAACACGTGGTTCTAAAATGTTATATCAGTATTTATTGGGTCCCTAAATCAGCTGGCAATTGAACTAATATCTTTATAATTTCAGAAAAGATAGAAAATACTCATAAAGAAGTCCCTAGTAAGCAATGTCATTTGGCTTGCTTAGGTTAGAGTGATAATTTCAATAAGTTAATGGAAATGAAGCCAATTCAATGGGATATTTTCACCTTTTTTAATGGACGTCATGAAAGGAATAGCAAACCAGCTGCTCCATAATTTCACTATTTGCTCAGAATGTATTAATAGATCTTTTGTTTTTAAGTGAGTAGTCTGCCCAATTACAGTTTTAAGTTATCACAGAATGGGATATTTATACCCATTACATAGGTCAGCTTTATTTATATATTCATAGTTTTTAGGCAGGGTGTGGCTCTGTTGCCACAGCTGGAATGAAGTGACACAATCACAGCTCACTGCAGCCTTGAACTCCAGGGCTCAAATAATCCTCCCACCTCAGCCTCCTTAGGAGCTGAGACCACAGGCATGCACCACCCCACCTGGCTATTTTTTTATTTTTACTTTTGTATAGATGGGGTTTCACTATGTTGCCCAGGCTGGTCTCAAACTCCTGGGCTCAAGAGATCCTCCTGCCTTGGCTTCCCAAAGTGTTGGGATTACAGGTGTGAGCCATTGCACCTAGGCTTGGTCAGGTTTATAATGTCCCAAGTTCAAAGACCTTATAAATGCTGGCACTAGGATCTTTCACCCAAGGGTCCTAACCCTAAAAAGGTGGAGACTTAAAGGGGGAATATATTCTTCACTCCTAGAAAAACGATGTTTTGTTTTTATCTTTGATAACAACTATTAAAATTTAGAATAAATTATGCTATTCTAAGAGGTTAAAAATGGTTTGCTGGCACTTGGGCAACAGCCCATGCTGTTTACTATTACTGTGTCTGCCTCTATAAGAAAACTTCAACATACATAAAGTATAATGTTTTAGAATTTTTTTCTGAAAATAGTCTACTGTATAATAAATAATCTTGTAGTCGTTTCTGAATAGGCATACTATGTTATTCATGTGCACATTCATTCAAAAATATTCACTGGGTGTCTAGTTTTTGCCAAGGGCTTTTGGGCTCTGAGGATGCATCAAAGAAATATGGAGTTTGTACTTTTGTTCTGTAATATTTTACCATATTTATATGCAATTAATTGTCAGTTTACAGAGTATGTTATATTTTATAAAAGTAAATCCTTTCACAAATCCAAATGACTTTTATAATCGTGATGTTTTCAGACAGTAGTTAAGTTCCCCAAAACATTTTTAACCTCTTAGAACAACATAATTTATTCTAAATTTTAATAGTTATCAAAGATACAAATAAAACATTATTTTTCTGGGAGTGAAAAAGTATATTCCCCTCTTATGTCTGAACTTTTTAGGGTTAAGCCCTTTGACAGGTCACTGCTCTTACTAGAAAATTAGAGGTGGACGACAAGGTTTTCTCTAACGCCTTTTTCTACTCTACACAGAGACAGTGGCTCCAGGGTCAGAAAACTGGGCATAAATGAGAAGTGGAAAGTAGTTGAGGGAAAAGAAGAAAGGGGCTTAGAAGTGAATGTTTCCTCCCTTTTCTTAACTCATAAACTTCCATCAGGTTATCTTTCCCTCAGCTAGCATACTGCAACTTTCTCTCCAATCCCCTTTCATTCATGTGCATCAAATGCCATTATGTGCCAGAGATCTTAGCTCTTAAAGTATTCCCAGTGCTGTCTGTGATGAGGGGCAGGGACGACAGATATGCAATCAAACAACTTCTATAGTACAGTTCAAGTACTATATGGTGCTATATACAGATGGATGCATCAACTAATGCTGTTCTTGGGGTGAAGAGGAGAGATAGAGTGGGTGAGGCAATCCAATAAATTTCCATAAAGGAAAGGGCATTGAAGTTGGGCTTTGAAATAATATTTAGAATTCCATCAAGAGGTAATGTGAAGAGGTGCATTCCAAGCAGAGCAAACGATAAGTTGTGGATATATAGAAGGGCAACAAAAGGCATGTATGGAAAATGATGAAAACCTCATGTGAAGATAATATGTATGGTAGGCAGTAGAGATGGAGGACAACAGGAGGCTGTATTCCGTTTTATATTCCATATCAGAAGTTTGAATTTACACATTTATTCCACAGTCAGAACACTTTGTTTTGAGAATTTTTTTTCAGAATTTTTTAAAAGCTGGCAGCAATAGAAAAAAGTCAGATGTCAGATCATATAGAAAATTAAAATTTCAAGAATTGCTGCAGTTTTTGTAAATACCTGTAATATTCATGAGACCATCTATGGAGCCTGGCCCTGATCATTCTTCAGGAGTCTCTCCTATTCTATAGTGAGGTTCTAAAACACTTTTTTTCTTCTCTACCTGACATCTCAGCTCTTGTCTGTCCCAAATTCCTCCAAGCATCTGACATTACTCTTTTGTAGTTCCTGATGTTCCTCTAACTGAGTCCTGAGGGGAGCCTCACTGATAGTTGTTGGAGGTGGATTATTTCATTCCTACCAATCTTTACAGTTCTGTACCCAGTAGGACACCCCTCCCCAATTATTGGGTATTTGACTGAATGGGACCTTCCCATTGACTATGGATTAGGGTATTTGACTGAATGGGACCTTCCTATTGACTATGGATTATGGTATTTGACTGAATGGGATCTTCCCATTGACTATGGAAGGTTTAAATAAATAATCTTTATGTTATTTCCCAGCATATACTCATGAAGTGTGATTGTTATGTTTTTGTTTTCATAACTGATATATATACAAAAAATCAACTCAATCAATGTAACACAATTAATACCTCTTACTCTCAACACTTTCAAAGGATTGTTTTTATGCTAATATTATGACTTTCAATTTGTTAAAAATAAAGCCAGCTACAAGTTTAGTGTGGTCTTCCTTTTAATGTGCCATGTAGCATATAACATTCAGAGGAGAAATTTAAAATCTGTTTTCTTAGGGTAAGTTTTGCATCTGTTCATTACATCATTACCTTTTAAAGTGTATTTTTTATACTTAAGGAAAAGATGGTCTTGAAGAAAAGAACTGAATAAAGCTAATAACTTGGAGTACATTGGGTATGTTTTGCTCATAGTAATCACATAATTATCCTAAGTAAAATTTTTTAATGACATTATCCATATGAAAGTGTGATTCTCTCAAAAGTAAGATTTTGGAAGTTTTATGCCATTCTTTTTTTTTTTTTTTTTTTGAGATGGAGTCTCACTCCATCACCCAGGCTGCAGTGCAATGGCGTGATCTTGGTTCACTGCAACCTCCGCCTCTCAGGTTCAACCAATTCTCCTGCCTCAGCCTCCTGAGTAGCTGGGATTATAGGCACGCACCACCACGCCCAGCTAATTTTTGTATTTTTAGTAGAGAGAGGGTTTCGCCATGTTGGCCAGGCTGGTCTGGAGCTCCTGACCTCAAGTGATCTGCCCACCTCGGCCTCCCAAAGTGCTGGGATAACAGGCGCGAGCTATTGCGCCCAGCCTATGCCATTCTCATATTGAGTAATGAAGCTTTACCACGTGATCTCTGCCTCTTAAATCCTGGAATAATTTCAAAAGGAAAAACAAAGCCTAATGATATTTAGAGTAGCGTGGAACTAGAGGACACCTATTCCAAGAACACTCTTAGATGTGTACTGTCTCACTAGTGGGAATATATATTTTTCCAATATCAGTATGTGGATTTCGCCATCTCCTAATAAAATAACTGCTCTAATTTCGTAAGTAGCAGCAGGAGGGGTTGATGTTGTCAAATGCTTTTCTCCTTTCTAACACTTGTGGTATACAGTATTGCCATTTAAAGCATTATCTTCAGTCATCTCAAAATTCCTTGCACCTTATGTAAATTATTGTTAGGATTTACTGCACATAAGAGAAAAATCAAAAAACAGTAGTGGCAACTTAAACATACATGAGCTTTATTTCCCATGCAAATAGTCCGTGCTGTTTTGTCAGCTCCAGGAATAAATCAGTCCCCGTGCTTCTTGTTTTTTTTTCTGTTCCATTGTTCCTGGACTGCTGGTACTCCAGCCATGGTGCCTGCACTCCAGACAGCAGGAAACAGAAGAGGTTAATGGAGAAAGAGACCTTCCTTTACCTGTTCGATCTACTTTAAAGAGCTGTTTATGAAATCTTTCTCTAAAATATTCACTTCTATGTGATTGGTCAGAACATAGCCATATCTACCTTCAGGGATGCTGCAAAATGTTAATGTTTAGCTGGGCACATTGCTGTCCCCCAATAATATAGAAGTACTATTAGTTCTAAAGAAGACAATAACGGATTATTAGGTTGGTCACTAGCTATATATCTCTATAATTTAACCCTCATTTTATACTCTGAAGATAGGAGGTTACCTAAATTTAACATCAAATTTAACTTTCCTAAATTGATTATCATTGGCATAGAGAAAGCTATTGATTTTTGAACATTTAGATTGCACCTATCACATTATAGAATATACATTTGTTCAGAGAGTTTTTCAGTTAGTTTGTCTGGATATTGTAAGAGGAAGTGTTATCATGTATAATTCTATGACTTAAATAGTTTTTTTTCTTTTTACCATTGAATTAAGTAGAACTTCCAATACAGTACTAAAAATACTAAACATCTATGTCTTGTTCCATTTATAACGTCCACTGTTAAGACCATAGTTCAGGTAAATTTTTGCCAAGTTATAGGCATATCCTTATATTTCTAGCCTGCTAAGCATTTCTTAAAAATTAATTATTAATGGCTATTAAATTTCATCAAATGACTTTTTCATCATCCATTAAGATTGTTTTATCTTTTAATATATAATAATACTAAATCATAATAAATCTCTTAATAATACATAATTCTTTTATTTATTGGAAAAAGTCTACTAGCTCATGATGGATCGTTCACTTAATATTTGGCTAAATTGTATTTATTAATGTTTTATTCATTTATTTTGCACCAAAATGAGTGTAATCTATACCGTTTTTATCTTCTGTATTCTAGTAATTTGTTAGCAGAATTTTGGTTGTAAAGTTTCTATATTTTTAAGTACTCTGTAATAGTTTGAATATAAGAATTATACAATTATATATATATTTTTAAACAGATACTTGGTGCTAATTGAATGGAATTGTTTGTCTTTTATTCTTTGACTTTTTAGTATATTTAGATAATCTACCATTTTAAATAAGGTTTAAGCAATTTGTATGTTTTCTAGATCTAGTTCCAATCAATTGAAAATTACTTTGATTTTCAAGAGTATAAATAATTTTTTTCTTTTATAATGTTTTAAATGATTTCCTAGTATGGTTGTTATATAGACCTTTTATTATTACTGGTGATTTATATTTTAATGACTTCTTTTCATCATTTGTCAAACAAGCAAGGTGTACTTTATTATTTCAAAGAATCAATGTGTTTCATTGATGAAGTTTCTTTTTTGTCTTAACATGTTAATTTCCATTTTTATTTTTAATCAGTTGTTCTCTTCTATATTTTTATTGTTGATCTTTCATTTATTTTAAAGAAGACTTAAGTCATTTTATGCTTTACGTTTCTTTTATACCTACATATACGTTAAGTTAAATGTTATTCTATGTGTACCAATGTGGATGCATTCTGTGTGTAGTGTTTCCCATATTGTTCATTTAAAAATACATCGTCATTTCAGAGATTATTTTTTGACTATCCAAATGTCAAAAAAGGAGGAATTTATTGTCTTTAAAACTTGTTTGCCCCAAGCATTAGATTTTATTTTTTATTCTTTTGTTTCTAATTTCTACCTTCATTGCATTTAGATCAGAGAATAGAGTCTTTATCATGTTTTCTTTAGGGGATTTTTGAGATTTTATTTCTAGTGTGATATGTTTGCTTATTATAAATGTCCCTCTATTATTATATATAATATATTTTATTTTTCTCTGTAGGGCAGAATTTTCTCTCCCTATACACATAGCTATAAAATCATATTGTTTTTATTCACATCCTCTGTGTCCTATTATTTGTCTATTTGATCTAACATTTCTACCATGATTGGCATTTTGTACATCACTCCTCATATGTTACTCAGTTCTCTCTTTACATATCTCGATGTCATGCTCTCGTTTGATATATAAATGCCAACTGTTGTTATATGTCCTTGGAAACTGTACTGTACAATATAAATAGAAAAAAAAACCAACTCCTTTCCTGTTCAATTTTCAGTTTTCATACTACTGCATTAAGCTCTTTCTTATAAGTAACCATGAATTAAATGCCATATTATCTTATGATATTGTTCAATTAAACTTCAGGCAGTATATATGCAGTGTGTTTAACTTAGAATTTCCTGTCAGCATTATTTATACTTTTAAGTATAACTTAAAAAGCAACTGTTATGTATGATGTAGGATTTATATTTCAAATATCAATGGTGATTTTTAAATTTAAGGTTCATGCATAAACAGGTTAAGGGAGATTACATTGAAGAAAATACATATAAAACTCACTCAAGTGATAGTCTTCACAAATATTAGGTCTGTGCTTGTTTTGATGCATGTCCAGTACTTAAATCTGATATCCAAATTTTATCTCTTTATTTCAGTATATTAAAAAATATAATACAGGAAAGGCTCTGGGTTTTAACTAAACTGTTAAAATTACTTTCTAAGAATTCAGTTATTTGTTCCTGGAAAATTCAGACGGAGTGGTAATGTATTAATATAAGTAATGAAAATTCAGTTAATGTGGTATTTGTTGTCTGTTCTAAACATATAGGCTTAATTTAGCATCCAGATACTCTCTTTTGGGGGAAGTAAAGCAAAGGAAGAGTAGATTTATTCAGAGAATGTAATTAGTAGCACTTGCTGATGCATCTTAAGTGAGAACCTGATTATTTGCCCCAAATTTGTACTTAATGTATACTTTAGTGGGGCTTAGAATTTTGATACACTTAAAATCCTACAATTTTTATATTTTAATCATCAAAAATAAATACTACTAATTTCACTAGGTAGTGTGTTCTGCTAAGATATGTACAGTTGTACTTTCATTATCATTTAAAACACATTTTAAATCAGCAAGTAATATGACTAAAGGCTGTCTCTGGGCAACACTTAAGCTATCTATACTGTCAGTTTCTTCACTCATGAAATGTGAGAACAGGAGCGAATTTCTCATAGGGTACTTAAAAATGATGCTTTTTGAGGTGTTTAGCTTTATTTTGCTTTTTATTGTTTTTACCTTTTCTTTTTGTTACATCTTGAGGGATTAGAATGGTACTTAGATTGGTCAGTGCTTTATAAAAGTAACATACCATCATCAGTTAGCACCATTGGTGAGAATGAAAATAAAGCAATTGGAAAAAAAAATTTTTAGACTACTTCTATTTTCCAAATGTGTCATATTTATGGAAAATGTCTCTTTATACTATTAATATTATTAATAATCATGTCATTATTAAAATTATAATGCTTCTTATTGTAATTATCATCATCACCATGTGCTAGATACTGGGCAAGAAAGCAAGTGAAAGAAAAAGCATAGGATTTGGTATGAACTTTTTAAAATCAGCAAATACTTATATCTAGGACTTCTTATGTGCCAAGGATTTTCTAAGCATATTACAAATTCATTGAATCTTTAACACAAGCCTCTTAGGTGAATGCTCTTATTATCAAGCTTATTTTGGAGAGGAGAAAGCCGAAGTACAAAGAGAGTTGGTAACTTGCCCAAGGTCATGCAGCTTGAACTGGCAGGGCGAAGATTCAAACCTGGGCACTTCTGCTCCAGAGGGCATTTCCTTAAGATCTAGAAGAGGCTGCCTCTGAGCTGGAGTATAGGCTCTGTCTCCTACTAGTTAGGTGGCTTTGACCAGGTTGACTTATCTCTTTTTGTCTATGTTATAATCCATAAGTGAAGAAATGTAAGCGAAGAATAAAAACAGCTGGGAGCTGTGGCTCACGCCTGTAATCACAGCACTTTGGGAGGCCGAGGTGAGTGGACCACTTGAGGTCAGGAGTTCAAGACCGCCTGGCTAATGTGGTGAAACCGCATTTCTACTAAAAATACAAAAAATTAGCTAGACGTGGTGGTGGGCACCTGTAATCCCAGCTACTCGGGAGGCTGAGGCAGGAGAATTGCTTGAACCCAGGAGGCAGAGGTTACGGTGAGCCAAGATTGCGCCACTGCACTCCAGCCTGAGTGACATAGCAAGACTCTGTCTCAAAAAAACAAACAAACAAAAAAACCAAATGAATAAGAACAACTGTGGTGGATGGTTGTTTTGATGATTACATAAAACAGTTATCAAACATTTAGCCCTGTATCTAGATATGTTAGGCACCAAAAAGTTTACAAAAATGTTATTTCAGTAAATTTCAAATATTTATCAGCAATCTATAAGTCAATATTTTTGTTCATGTTATAAAAGACAAAGAATTGGTGAGAAGCTATTTCTATAACTACTTGCTGTGGTTTTTAAAATAGTTACTTTGGGCTGGGCATGGTGGCTCACACCTGTAATCTCAGCAATTTGGGAGGCCAAGGCTGGTGGATCGCCTAAGCTCAGGAGTTCCAGACCGGCAAGGGCAACATGGCAAAACCCTGTCTCTACCAAAAATACAAAAAGTTAGCCAGGTGTGGTAGCGTGCATTTTTAGCCCTGCCTAATTGGAAGGATGTGGTGGGGGGATCACTTGAGCATGGGAGGTTGAGGCTGCAGTGAGCTGAAATTGTGCCACTGCACTCAAACCTGGGTGACACAGAGAGACCCTGTCTCAATAAATAAATAAATAAAGTCACTTTGTATCTATCTACAGGCTCAATTTCTTCATTTTAAAACTCTAGTTCTGGAGAACTATACCAAAACTCAAACATCAAAACCAAACCATGACCCACAATAGTGGACACCATTGAAAATATCAAACAGAAAGACAATTAGTACTTACTCATAAGATGTTTGTAAATCTGTGGGAAACAGACCTTCCCACAACTACATGCAAATTACTTAAAACATATCGAGGCAAGATGTTGACAGAAGTTAAGTGTAGGAAAAGATTAACATTGTGTTGGTTGAGATGCTCTTGGTTTCACATAAGAAAAACCTATAAAATATAGTTTAAACTAAATCAGGTAGATCGAAAAAAGGGTAAAGGCCTTTCTCTCACACCCAACCAACAGAAGTAAAATCAGGCTTCTTAAAAAATTAAATCCTACATTAAAAGCCATCAAAACTCAAGACTGCCTCTTCCTCAGTTTCTCAGTGTATTCCTTGCTGTGTCCCTCTTCTGTCTCCCAATGTCCCTTTCTCTGCAGAATGACTTCTCCTGCCATTCCTGTATAAAGCTGCTGAGGGAACAGCCTTTGAATGTCTGTGTGCCCAGGTGCAGCCACCAGCAGAAGGGTTTAATAGTTGCAACTCTAGAGAGCATCCAAGGAAGGAGAGGATACAACTTTCACCCAATAGCAGTTAGATGCCTGTTCATCTCTAACCTATTCCAGGTGTTTGGGATAGATCAGTGAACAAAGGGATCTGCCTTTAAGGACTGCACTTTCTTAAGGGAAGAGGGCCACAGAAAATAAGCCACTAGAAGCAATAAATATGTTGACTGAGAATTTTGTTAGAAGTGCTATGAAGACTATAAAAAGAAAACAAGAATAAGGGAGACTGAGGGAGGGATAGAGGAGAGTCTCAATATTAACCATGGAGGGTAAGGTAGGCCTCATGAAGAAGGTGACATTTGAGAAAAGATTTACGGGTGAAGGGGTTAGCTAAACTCATATCTGGGGTAATGTCTATGATCTGGGAGGCAGGGGTTGCAGAGTAGCTTATTTTAGACTGGACATACCATGTACATTATAAACGGAGGTTTGGGTTTACGATGCGATACAATAATAAAGGCAGGCAAGTTTGGAGAACGTCTTGGAAGCAGAAAGCTGTCTGGCTAGTACTTGCTGTGTGAGAACTGAAGTGGTTGAAATAAAGCTGGAAAGTAGTTTGGGCTTAATTGTAGGGAGGCTTAAATGCCATGCCAAGGACTCAAATTCTTCCAAAACGAGAGAAATCTGCTAATGTATCATCCCATGAGTCTACCTGAAAAGATCAATTTAAAAGAATATTTTGGGGATAGCAGAGACTCTTTTCTCTGTTTCTTATATAAATATTGATCAGCATGTCTTCAATAAATTTATATGTCTTTAGGGTGACCAATTAAAAAGAACACGTGCTGAAGCCATTTTGACTTTTAACTCCATCAATCAGTAACTGTGAGGTCATAGACAAATTATATAAACTTATTGAGAGTTCATTATTTTCGATTTAAGATTTACGTAATTATATTTACCTTTATGAACTGCTAAGCTATATCAATGAGGTAAGGCATGTAAACTGGTTGAAACAGACACTCTTTAAGTTTGTTACCTTGTCTTTTCATTTACAATCTAGATATATTTTATATCAATTTTATTTTCTCCAGTGTGTATTCTGGACTCAGTGTGGCAAAGATTCTATCAATAACAAAATTTTAAATAAAATGTAAAAAACATATTTGAGTAGAAAATGTTTTGTATGGGAAGAAGTTCATGCCTTCAGAGACAAATTCATCAATGTGTCAATACAAATAAATAAAACAAAGAACTTGGCATATTGGTTTAATAGCCAATGAAAAACAAACTGGTAGACAAATCAATAACTCAAAATAATTTCTGTTTATACTATATTGCATTCTTTCCTAGGCAACATAACATATGTAGTTATTTTTTAAAATTACTTTAGCTTTAAGGATCCCAGGTTTTCCTCCCCAAAAAATCAAAGCACTAATTATGAATTCAATATCATTAGTACATTTAAATGCAAAATGATGAGGCTATAAGTTTTCATAGTATGCTCAAAATGTTTTTTTAAAATATATTTTTAGCACAATGCCTTCAAGTCTAGTATATAAGGAAGAGATAAGGGAAACCACAAAAGAATGATAAAAAGCTTTAACAAATATATCATTCCATCTCTCTTTTTTAAATTTACATATGGTAGTGATATGGTTTGGCTGTGTCCCCACCCAAATCTCGTCTTGAACTCCCACGTGTTGTGGAAGGGACCCAGTGGGAGGTAATTGAATCATGGGGGCAGGTCTTTCCTGTGCTGTTCTCATGATAGTGAATAAGTCTCATGAGATCTGATGGCTTTGTAAGGCAGAGTGTCCCTGCACAAGCTCTCTCTCTCTTTTTGCCTGCTGCCATCCCTGTAAGATGTGAATTGCTCCTCCTTGCCTTTCACCATGATTGTGAGGTTTCCCAGCCACATGAAACTGTAAGTCCATCAAAACCTCTTTTTCTTACCAGTCTCAGGTATGTCTTTATCAGTGGTGTGAAAATGGACTAATGTAGGCATCAAATTTGTTTTATGTGATTTTAGAACTTACCATCATATCAAGTCCATTCATATTTTCCCAAAGTAGATTTGGTGAGATAAACTCCTCCATTGACATATTTCTTAGCATTATGGGGTTTTCTAAGCTTATTTTTGCTTCCGGTCATCTGTAGGATTGCTTAGGGCATTCACTGGGAGTTTGGGAGTACTTAGCTTTGTACATGGAGGGATTG
Source organism: Pongo abelii (assembly GCF_028885655.2). Lineage (NCBI taxonomy): Eukaryota > Metazoa > Chordata > Mammalia > Primates > Hominidae > Pongo > Pongo abelii. The sequence continues at coordinate 203,026,728 of NC_071988.2, forward strand.
TGAGGACAGGGTGTTACTGGCCTCCCTTCCAGCCTGCATGTACTATTCCATCCCACCATGAAAAAAACAACAAACGAATCCCCAGTCCTTCCCTCCTCTATCAAATGAGTTCCATTGTTACAGAGTCTTCTTTGTGTCTTAAATAATTTTCTATTAATAAGGAAACTTAGTAAACTGGAAATAATCCTAGGTGGTATCACACCTTTATTAACAGCTGTCAAATCATATTTGGAATGATTAAATTTGAACCACAATAGCAGACCTGAAAATTAGCCTTTTTGGAAATGTGATGTGCAATATGAATATTTGTATATACTGGAGGTCATTATGATGGTCAGGTTTGAGGAAGTTTTAAGGAGAAAAGGACTCCTGAAAGGAGAAAGAAAGAGTGACCAAAAAACTTTACCACTAGACCTAGGACTCAGAGTAAAAATGTTGATGTAACAGAAACATGATTATGATTTATTCCATATTTCAGAATTGTTGGATGACAAGTTTATCATATGGCAAAGAATAAGTATACCCTTGATTTTGATATTTAAATAAAAGGCGTCTGATAATACCATCTCCAGAGAATAAAGTTTTATAAATTTAAAATCCACCCCTGCCTCCCAGACTGTAGTCCTTGAGTTTTACTCCAAATATTTTCTTAAAAATAAAAGTAAGTGAACTTGTTTTCTTCTCCCGGTTTTGCGGAGAACACAAAGATTTCAATTTACTTTGATGCCAATTATTCCAGGCAATAAAAGACAAAATTTTTTCATGGTAAAATGTCTTCCAGGAAGCTACAGAACTGTGTATAATAAAAATACTTAGGTGAAGAGAATATCTGTTGAATTCGTATGCTTTTGAATATTTCTTTTTAAATTTTATGAGCTGTCTCCTGTTCTATCCTTTTCTTGATCTCAGAGAAATGAAGAGGGCTTTAAAAGTGGAAAATATACATCTTGCTCTGTATGTTGCTTTTAACAAACTATGTGATAGTATATGTCACACAGGATTTGAAAAATGAAGTGACTACATCCTCTCTGGCAGAAGAACATCTTTTAAGCTTAGTAATGTAGAGCAGAGTATTGGATATAATATATACTACCTTTCACTTTCCCTTAGACTATCAAATGAACTCACAGCTAGTAGATAGGACCACATTAGATCATCTACTTTTCAGGTAAGCTGGTGTATTCTAAAGCTATTTTTATGGTATGCTTATTCTCTTCATAATAAGGCATAACACGTATCCCTTGACATGTTTTCAATCCCAGTGAATAAATGAGCAAATATATTTATGAGTCTCATGATGAAAGACATCTGATGGTATTATCATAGTCTTAATATGTATAGGCTACTACTACTAGGGCCTAGAATTCTTCCCATGTGGACTGCAGATATGTTCCTAATTGCAAGTAATGGCAATAGTAAAAGTTCTAATTGGTTAAATGCATTCTATATATATATTTTTTGCTATGTATAATCTTTCATAGGATTATCATTTTCTGGAATTCTGTCTTCCTTAACTGTCTATAACCCACTGCTCTTTCTTACTGTCAGTTGACAGAACCTTCTGGTATGAGACAGGTCATCTTCCTCCTCCCCCCATAGAGAAGATAAGAACTAGGCAGCTTATAAACTGCTATAGAACTCTAGGTCAAATCTGGCCAGTAGGACCTAAAGATAGAAGATAGACAAGAAGAGGCAGAGAGCAGGGTGGAGAATGAGAGATGGTGCATGGGGAAATTGGTAAGGATGGAAACACGCTGTTGAGGTATCCAGGTAAAGAAGGAAGCAGTGAAAGCTAGTATGTTTTGGATTGTTTTTATGTTTCATGTTACAAACCTGCTTAACATGAACTTGTGGGCAAGAATAGGGGTTCTAACTTCCATTTTGTTAGTCACCCCGATTTTTTTCCATGGTCAAGCCCTTGAGGGGCTGTTTCCTTGGTCATGGTTGAGGCACAGGAATCCTTGGCGAGGTTGAGAATCTCTGGTCCATTTAACCAGCCACATTGTGGCTCCAGATTCTCTGAACTGTCTCTGGTCCCCAAAGACAGTACTGCTGGGTGTCTTTGTCCCACAAGAGGGACACCAACCTCTCATCCTCTATTTCTTTTTCTTTTTTTCCTTTTTTGGCTTACAAGAATTTCCTCTTGTTGCTTTCACAGACCCTTAGAACAACCTTCAAATAGTAGACTGCAGGAAAACAAAAACAAGTGAGCAAAGAGTCTTTCAGACAACTTTCACTTTGGGGTTCAATAAACAGACCTCTTCTGAAGAGGGGTGCTTAAAGACAGCTTGTGACAAGTGTGGGTGTGGGAAGACAAAACTCAGTGACAAATAAAACAGTATATGTACTAATAAATTATTCTGACAGTTCTCAGTACATCCTCCCACAGATCCTTATAACTTTTTCATGGAATTTCTACACTAAACAGAATAATGCAGTCTAGAAACAGAGCTTGGCCATCATTACACTTCAGAATGTGTGCACTGTCTAGCGCTGATGGGATCCCACAGCTGTCCCAAGTTGCGTCCTTTTGCTATTAAATATCATCCAATTGTGCTTTTAAGCTATGCTAAGCTTCTCCCATAATGGTGTTTTTGTCTTTCCTGGGAGATAAGAAACTGCTGCTAAAACAACCTAGAATTTCCTGGCATTTGTTTCTTTACTTTGTTTTTCACGATGAGAAAAGCTTCTTCTATGTTATTTTATAAATAGCTGTTTTTAAAATTACCAGGTATAGTAGCTCAAGCCTGTAATCCCAGCACTTTGAGAGCCTGAGGTGGGAGAATGGCTTGAGGCCAGGAGTTTGAGACAAGACTGGACAACAGAGTAAGATCCCATCTCTACAGAAATAAAAAGACATAAAGCTAAAAGAAAATTCTGAAATTGCATTATTTTATTTTATTTTATTTATTTTGCTGCCCAGGCTGGAGTACAATGGCACGATCTCGGCTCACTGCAACCTCCGCCTCCCAGGTTCAAGTGATTCTCCTACCTCAGCCTCCTGAGTAGCTTGGATTACAGGCACCCCCTACCATGCCCAGCTAATTTTTGTATTTTTAGTAGAGACAGGGTTTCACTATGTTGGTCAGGTTGGTCTCGAACTCCTGGCCTCAAGTGATCTGCCCACCTTGGCCTCCAAAAGTGCTGGGATTACAGGCCTTTGCCACCACACCTGGTCCTGAAATTGCATTAATTTAATCTAAGCATGTGTAAATATGTGATGGCCATATTTTTCATGCTTATAAAATCACATGAAATTTTTATATGGATATGGATGAGTGTGGTGCGTGTGTGTGTGTGTGTGTGTGTATATATATATACACAATCAGTCCTTTCATAGCGTTACCTGCATTCCTAAAAATAACTATGCTATGCACAATCAAGCAATAAAAACCACGGAGCTCATGAAAAAAAGTGATCATGGGACAAAGCATTCAACATCTTCATCAGTGACATATTTTTTAAAAAGACAGGAACCTAGTAAAAACAGTAGCAGAGCTTTACACATAAAAAATGATTGAAAAATCCACAAGTACTACAATGAAAATGTGGCACTTAACCTTTAAAAAATTACCACATTTTTCAGGTCTTTTGTGTCAGTGGGTGTTGAATGGGCTGCAGCTCCTGAGTTACTGTGAAGAAGTGGAAAGAGGGTTCTCTGAATTTGGAAGTTTGTACCATCAAGTGTGGATGGGTGTAGATCATAGTCCCAGGCACCAAACATCACATTCAAGTGATCTTTTACAGCCTTAAATCCTGGTGCAGATTTTTGTGTCTTTGAAATATAGACCCTCTGAGCACGTGGTTATAACAGATATTTTATTTGATCAACATTGAATATTTGACCCAATGTACAGTCTTCGTCTTTAATTAACTTCGGTATTACTGTGGACATTTTATTTTAGGCTTTCTCTGCACCTTCAGCTTTGCTCAACAGCTGAAGGCTTTGCAAATTTTAGAGAGGTTTGAAACCACTAAACCAACCACTACAAGCACTAACAGTTCTCACTTTTGCAGGATTCAGCTTTGTCTCTTTAAGATCTTCACAGGTAGATAGTTGTTCACTCTGCTAGGCATTATGAACCAGGATAATGAAATATATTTGAGATATTGAATGAGTTTTTTTTAATACATATATAAAAGTTCTTAAATAAGAAAGAAACAGAAGATAATCTTGTAGGAGAAAACATACAGTGAACTGAGGGGGCTGGTAAGTGTTTGTGGCGTGTGCATGCAGGCGTTATGTGTATTCCCACCACCTGGTTCAGCTGGGAGCGGTTTTCTGCTTTCACCTGGTATTTCTAGTAAAGAAGTCTCACATCAGCTCACCGAAAATTTGCATTATGCTCCAAATGTTCCCAAATATATCCATCACATAGGGACAAATTTGTGTCTCAGAACAAGTGCTGTAGCTGAAATGTGGTAAATGTGTGTTGTATACAAATACACCATACACATTTTATATAATTTGTGTATGTATGTGTGACAATTTTACTGTTTTGTTATTTCCTTTCCCCTGCAGATAGACAAAAAAAAAAAACAAAACACCCTCTCGTATGTTTTTGATACTACAAAAATCCCGCAATAAAGCATGTGCGCAGAGATTTGCATTCTTTTATTTGTTTATTTAAAAGAGAGAGAGCAGTAGAATGACACCTTTTGGTTACAAGAATATCTCTATATCTCTATCCATCTATCATCTACCTCTATCTATCCATCTATCTGTCTATCTATCTATCTATCTATCTATCTGTCTGTCTATCTATCTATCAATCAATCTAGGACAGGTATTGCTCTGTTGCCCAGGCTAGAGGGCAGTGGCACGATCACAGTTCACTGCAGCTTTGAGCTTCTGGGCTCAAACCATCCTCCCATTTCGACTCCTGAGTAGCAAGGACCGTAGGTGTACCCCACCATGACCAGCTAATTTTTTAATTTTTTGTAGAAACAGAGTCTTCCCTATGTTGCCCAGGCTAGCCTCAAACCCCTGGCCCCAAGCAATCCTCCTGCCTCAGCCTCCCAACATGCTGATATTACAAGCATGAGCCACTGTGCCTGGCCAAGAACATCTATATTTTTAATGTAAATCAATATTGCCACATCACTTTTCTAAATGGCTAGAACAAATCATTTTTATGCCAACAATATTTAAGAATATTATCTCTTGAATCTTCACCAATAGTAGATGTTATCATTTTAAAATATCCTTTGAAATCTAGTAGGTCATTGATATATCATTATTATATTAATTTGCACTTATCTGAACAATAGAGAGGATGAAACTATTTTTGGACATCTTAGCCGCCACCTGTATTGGATTCGTTATGATTTCAGTATTCTGTCTTGTGTTCATTTATCTGTTGAGTTGTTTCTTTGTGTTATTACTTTATAAGTGTCATTGCATATTATATAATTAATCTTTTGTTAGTCATGTACCTTACAAACATTTCTCCAGTTTATAACTATAAACTGGTTTTGTTGATTTTTTTTTACAAATATGTTAATGTTTATGTAGTCAACTATGTATGTTTTCTTATTCTGATTCACTTGCTTTTTTATTTAATTTCTTTTTCATACATGTTCTTCAGGTCAGGTATGTAGTTGTCGTAGTCATCACTGCTATCTGCAAAAGTTTGTATGTCATTCTACCACCTAGTCAGGTAGATGATGTCCTTCTTGATATAGTCTTTTCTTTCAATAGTTTATAGACATAATTCCACCATTTTCTAGCGCCCAAAGATGTAGTAAACGTCCATTATTAGGTGATTTACTTTTCTTTTGTAAGTTACTTCTTTTTTTCTGACAGAAGGTTACAATTGTATATGTATCTATTTTGATCAATTGATTGGTTGGTACTTGCAATCTGGTAGTTATCTTTTCTTATCAGCCTTACCTAGAACTAAGTCAGCCTTGTCTGCTTAAGTATTTATTCAGCTCAGGCATGTTAGATACTCATTGTAGCCTCAATTTCATCAATTACTTCTTCTCTTCTTGAAATGTATGTTATTTAAATAAGCTCCTCAATCTTCCAATTCACTTCCAATCTTGTACTTCTGCTGCCCCAGACTATATCTGAAAAGCCCTGAATTCTTTTGTTTGTTTGTTTTGAGAAACGGTCTCACTCTATTGCCCAGGTTGGGGTGCAGTGGAGCTATCTTGTCTCACCACAGCCTCGACCTCCTGAGGTGATCAGGTGATCCTCCCACCTCAGCCTCCCAAGTAGCTGGGACTGCAGTTGTATGCCACAACATCCAGCTAATTCTTTGTAATTTTGTCGAGACAGGGTTTTGCCATGATACCCAGGATGGTCTCGAACTCCTGGGCTCAAGTAATTCACTGCCTCTGCCTCCCAAAACGATAGTATTACAAGTGTGAGCCACTGCACCTGACCCTGAATTATTTTAATGCAGGTAGGTATTTGGAAGCCTAGGAATGAGGGCTAGTTATTTCATTGTTTCTGACATGTCATTGCTTCCAGGCCTACTCAGTGAAAAAAGCATGAAAATGGTGTGTGTGTGTGTTTGTGTGTGTGCATGTGACGGGTCTAGAAATGTATCTCCCTAGTGACTTCAGGAAAGGACTGTGTGAGTTCTCTTAGCTGCTGGGAGTACACTTAGCAGCAAACATGAGCTCCCAGGCCCTACAGGGTCTATATTTTTAATTTAAATCAATAAAATATTCTCAGCTTCACAGACCTGTCTCACCCAAGTCCATATTCTTCATGAACAAACACACAGCTAATGACTGCCCATCTCAGGATAAAAAGACCTGATATTTAAGCCCACTGCAGGGTAAGTCTGAAAGGCCATATGTGCTTCAAAGCACCCCTTAAAGTTGGCCAAGGCTTGAGAATAAATTACTTTTCCCTTTGCCCACCTCCACCCCCGCCTTCTATAGGTGTTCATCCCTTATGAATATCTTGCATATCAAACTCTGGCTTAGTGTCTGCTTCCAGAGAACCTTTATATATTTGCACATATACAAGTATATCTATAATATAGATATCTCAATATAATATATAATATATTAAAATGTATTCATATTAGTATATTTAGTAATATCTACATTTATAAGATATATTGAATTTATGTAATATAATGAATGTAATATATTATAATATGTATGTTTTATATATATTTATAGCATATATACTTATTTTTATTTTTATATTTATCTTTCTATGAACTTGAAAACCATGACTTAGGAGATATCTACCCTTCCATACTTTTAGCTTCTTTCACAGACATAAAATGCCTGCCTCTATCCTTGGTATATCACTTATTTGATCAATATCCTTGTATGCAATCAGTCTGCTAGCCTCATAGCCATCCTCCTTCCAGCTGTGCAGACACTCACTTCACCCTACCCATGCTCCGGCTTCAGCCCACCCTATACAGTGACTTGGGCTCCAACAAACTGAAAAAGGGCTGTGCAGCCTTGAGAATGCTGTGCTCACCACACTGGAGCTCTGACGCTCTGGGCTGTGCCGCCCCTCCCATCCCCAAACCCATGTGGTCGCCAAGTCAAATCCATGGCACTCAGACAGCCTTTGCTGAGGAGCCCTCCCACACAAACACCCACATCATCCTGCCTGGACTTTGCAACCCACTCTGGGCCACAGTAGCTCCTTTCTTCTAATTCTAATGCAGCTTTAGGAAGGGAAGAGGAAGAGGAAGAATAGTATAATTTTTGAGAATCATTCATTTTGTGTTTGTTTGGAGGCTGAGGTCAATGTTTAATTTCTTGAAGATAGATATCTAGTTGTTTCTGAATCAATGGATAATGATTTTGAGATTCATTCATGTTGTTGCATGTATCAATAGTCCATCCCTTTTATTTACTGTGCAGTACCCCACTATATGGTTACATCATGATTTATTTGTTTTCCTATTGATAGACACTTAGGTTGTTTTCAGTTTTTAGCTATTATGGATAAAGCTACTCTGGACATTCATGGGCACATTTTTTAGTGGACATAGGTTTTCATTTCCTTCTATAAATATCTACGAATAGAATTTCATTGTAAGAAGCTACCAAATCAATTATCAAAATGGTTTTACCATTGTAGACTCTAACCACCAACGTAAGGTTCCATTTGCTCCGTAACCTTTCCACCATTTTGGGTTTTCAATCTCAGCCATCCTAGTGGGAAAATAGTAACTTGTGCTTTTAATTTACATTTCCCTAGTGACAAATGAGTTAAGACATTTTTTCATTTTATTGTAAAAGTTCTTTAGATTTTCTCTATACAAATCATTTATCAGATAGAAAGAGAAAATATTTTATCCTACTTATTAATTATATATTCATGTTCTTAAATAATCTATTGATAAGCATAAGTTTTAATGCTGATAGAATCTAGTTTATTAATTGCTTTTATTCAACGTTAAGTGCTTTCTGATTTCTGTATAAGAAATATTTGATTACTCCAATATTTTAAAGATACTCTTTTTTCAAGAAGCTTTATAATTTTGGCTCTTGCATTTATGTCTATAATCTATCTGAATTAATTTTTGTGTTTGTTTGGAGGCCGAGGTCAATGTTTAGTTTCTTGAAGATGGATATCTAGTTGTTTCTGAATCAATGGATAAAAGTAATTCTATGTCTTCCACTGAGTAACATTGAAAACATTTTTGAAATTCAATTGGGAAATAAATATTTTTATTTGAGAATTTTTTTAGATATTTTATTTTTGTTAATTTTTAATGTAATTCCATATGCACAGAAAACATGTGACATCAATACTTTGAAATGTATTAATGACCCAGCATATTTGTGAAAGCCCATTACATAGGAAAATAATGTATTCTGTATCTGTTGAGTATAGAGTTCTATAAATATCAACTAGGTTTACTTGGTTGACGGTGTTGTTCATTATTACGAATCTTTTTTTCTACCGGTTTTATCGGTTGCTAAAAGAATAGTACTACAGTCTCTAGCTATATTGTGAATGAGTTTATTTTTCTCTTTTTTATTGCCAGTTTTTACTTTATGTATTTTGAAGATCTGTTATCAGGTGCATACACATTTATGATCTTTTTACCACTTTAACTGGCACATTTTATTTCTGGTATTACTTCTTGTTTTGATGTCTCTCTTTATCGATGTTAAATTGGCCGCTCTAGTTTGCATAGAGTGAGCATTGCATGCTATTTTAAAAATCATTTTTTTGATTTTGACTTAATTTTTACTTTATATTTGAAGTGCATCAGAGGACTAGGTGCAATGGCTCACACCTGTAATCCCACACTTTCGGTGGCCAGGGTGGGTGGATCACTTGAGCCCAGGAGTTCAAGACCAACCTGAGCAACTTGGTGAAACCCTTTCTCTACAAAAAACATACACACACACACACACACACACACACACAAATTAGCTGGGCCTAGTGGTACACGCCTATAGTCTCAGCTACCTGAGAGGCTGAGGTGGGAGGATTGCCTAAGCCCGGGAGGTCAAGGCTGCAGTAAGCCATGATTGCTCCACTGCACTCTAGCCTGGGCAACAGAGTAAGACCCTGTCTCAAATAATAATAATAATAATAATAATAATAATAATAATAATAATAATGTGCATCTGTTGAGAAAGTACAGTTTGGTCCTACTTTTTTATCCAGTTTGGTGTTCTCTACCTTTTATTTGAAATGCTTAGTCCTTTTACTTGTGTTATTATTGATAGAGTTGGATTTGAATCTCCCATCATCTTGTATTTGTTTTCTACTTCATCATAACACAGTACAGTTACACATCACTTAATGACTAGGATACAGACTGAGATATGCATTCTAGGTGATTTCGTTTTTGTGCAAACATCATAAAGTGTGCTCACACAAACCTGGACAGAACAGCCCACTACACATCTGGGCTCTATGGTACAGCCTATTTCTTCTGGGCTACACACCTGTACAGAATGATACTGTACTGAATACTGAGGGCACCTGTAACACAATGATAAATTTTTTTATCTAAACATTTAAAAGGTACAGTAAAAATATATTATTATAATCTCATGAGCTCATCATCTTATGTATGGTCAGTCATTAAAATGTTGTGTGATGTATGACTGTGCTTAGTAATATTATTATGTGAACATATGATTTATCAAAAATATTACATCCACAACAAATTGTAAACTATGTTTTGAGATTTCCATAAATATTTCAGAGATTATGTATTATCATGAAAGAGCCGCCCAGTAAATGAAGAGAAGATAGCTCTGTTCTAGGTCCTATGCCCTCAGATGATACATAGCCTGCTTTTAAAAATATCTACCATTAACTATATTGTAGTTTTACATATGAGAATATAATCCCAGTCCTTATCTTCATTTTTTTTCCAGAAGTTTCTTTCAGCTGTCTGTTCATGTATTGAGATGATGTAATTTATTTTCCAGAACATAAATCTATTTCTAATACTGTATGAACTTTCTGATTGTCCTTATGTATTACCATCTAGCAACCAGTCATCAAAGTCTGGAGGTCCTCCCCTGGGAGAAGAATAAAAATATAAGGCTCTTCTTTATAAGATGAGATCATTATTGGTGCAAAGCAGAGTGGATTTCAAGATATCATATTATTCAGTTAGACAATCAGGAATTCAAGCTTAAAAATTCTTTCTTATAAAAGCAGGACACAGAACTGAAGTGACACATAGATCATGTCACTGATTTCTATGTATCAGCATATCAGCATCTTCTACTTCAAATGTCTTTTTATTAAATATATAAGGGTTTCAGTTTCACGTATTTCTTTTTCTTTAAGCACAAAGCAATGTCTGAAGGACAGCCTATAGATTAAAATTGTTGGGCTTGTCTAAAAGAATATTCTCTGAATGCGTGTGTGTGTGTGTGTGTGTGTGTGTGTATCATACATTTGTGTGATACCAAAGTTCTGTCCTGCTGAGAACTATCTAAAGAAACACCATCATGAAATGTCACAAAAGCCATTATGCTTTTAAAGAAATGACAGCCTAAACCCATCAGCTATAGGGGAAGGAGGAAAAAGAAAAGAGTGAATATATGAGAAATGAAAAATGAATCAGATGCAGATGATGTAGTTGCCTTATCTAGATTATTTCTCCTTCAATTCATTTTACCATTGTTTAATAAAATTTTCTAGAGTGGCAGTGCAAGCAATACCAGTGATACCACTCTGCTGATATATCAATTGTAGTATAAGACTATCATAGCAATTTTATGGAGAATTACTTTTTTTTCTCATATATTGAAGAACTTATTGATGAATGAAAAATTTCAGAATTGTGAATGTGCATTTTTAAAACAAATTTGATCTTCAGAAGAAAACAAGAAAATGAACATTTTACTTAGTTTATGCATTTTTAAGTATTTTATCCAGAAATGGCTATTACCACATTTTCCTGCTTGATTTATGGGAATCTACAATTAATATCAAGTTACTAGTTCAGATATGTCACATCTGAAGGATAATTCTTTAGTGAATGGAACCAGTGAGTCTCACACGATAATGTAATATGTTGCTGTAAACTCTCTAACAATTGGCCTTGAATTTTGCTATTAGTCATTCTCTATTTTATTGGATATTTGTAGGCTTAAAGTGCATATAAAATGCTGCAGAGTATTAAATCTTGATTTTACATAACTGACACTAATGTATAACTTTCATTTTTTAATCATCAACAGATGCAGCAAAATATAACTTTCATTTCTGAATAACCCATGTAGTTAACCTCAGCAGGGATGGCAAGGCAACAGTAAACACTGTCAGACTTTAGATAACTCGATTTAAGTTCAGCAATTCTGCTAAGTCCGTGTACTTTGCATAATATTTCCAACACATAATTAATTCTCTAACAGAAACAAAGTTGTTAGCTTTTAGTATGTCTCCAGGCCATGTTTTTCCTGTATACCCAATTTATTCATCTTAGAAGTATATAAAAGGAAGCCCTTGACAGCTATTTCTTGCTTAGGTTGAGGCAGCAGTATACTGTTAGCATACTACGTGGATCTCAAAATTTTACAAGATTCCACAGAATGGCTGAAGTGAATACAGATTTAAAGTGTCAAATCATACATAGCAAACATATTATTGTCTTTGGGATTTATACGTTGTTGAGAATCAGATAAATTATCAATGGCAATATTTTTTCTTCTTTGAAAGATCCTCAAAAACCAGATTTTAATTTATTTCTGTTTGGCTTGGAGTTTACTATTTTAAATGCTATTTGCATCCTCCAAAGACTAAAGCATAGGAAGCAGTGTCTTGTCTCAGCATTTTAACCAATGCTTGAAAAAGGCAAAAGCTCAGAAAGAGCTCAAAAAGAAAAACAGGAGATGATGTGAAGTCATAACTTCATCTTTCATTTGAACAATGTATAATATATATGTAAATTTGAAGCATTTTTAAACTGGCATTTATGGTTAAATATATTTCTTTTTAAATACCATCTGAGATGGATAATAAGCCATCTCTAATAAGGCTGCTCATTGTAGAAAGAGAAGTGATGCAGACACACTGCTCAAAGTTCACCTGTGCAGTTATTTCTTTCCTTTCAACATTATCATTCAGAAGCACCAACTTGCCACTTCCTTGTCATCAACAGAGGCAAAGAGCACACAAAAGACATTATTCTTGACAGGGGGTCTTTTTTATAGGACTTCTTTATTTCCTAGTGAGATATTTTACTTTCACCCCTACCACATCTACATTATTGAATACAGGAAATCGAAAATCACTCTACTTATGTTGGGTTTTGCAACCAAAAAGGGCAATCATGCATTACGCATTTAAAGAAATGGGAAAAAGGGCAATCACACCCAAACACACACAAACTCGCTGAGAAAAAGGCAGTGTGGCTCACTGAAAATTTGGCCTTCATGCTCAAATATTGTTTCAATGTGAATTTAAATCGTGTTAACCTTGGTTTATCCACAGTATAATATTTCCGGTGAAGAAGGATTCTAAATATTTAGTGAGTATTTTTAAATAGTAATTAAAATAATATCAAAAACCGTCAAGTCTAATGACTCACGTGGAGAAGAACACCAAACTCTACAGAATTCTGCACAGCTGACGACACATGAACAACAATGAAAAAAGCAGAACTTAAAACATGTAATATATTCACTATTTCTAAGGTATAATTTGCTATTATTTCTAAAAACCAAGGCATTACTAGTGGTACATAATTGAATTTGAATAAGAGATCCAAAGATACTCTCCTTTTGTTAGAAATAGCACCCATCTGACTCTTTTAAAGCACTGAATATGTTCAGTTGCAGTTAATTCTATTTATAAGAAAATAAGACTTTTCCTAATCCATTTTTCTCAACAATCCAGTAATAGAAAGAATTATTACTGCCGTTTTAAAAATAAAGAAACTGAGTTCAGCTGGAGGTTAAAAGTGTTTTGCAAGACCAGACAATGCTGACAAAATGGCAAACACAACACAGAAAATGCATCTTGTTCCTCTTGGCGCATTGCCCTTCCTGTCATTTCTCCATGCAAGGCCTCACTCTTCTGATGCTGTCTCTGAGAGTTCAGAAACACTGAAACAAAGTTACCAAAGACTACATATTTCACAAATAGCTTCTAATAAGTTGCTTATGGAGTGAAAGTAGACATTAGTTGAAGAACTGAGAATACAATTTATTTATAATTTATTTATACTTTGCTTTTTTCTGAAACGAATTATCTTAAGATATAATCTGGGAATATTGAGCCAACTTTAGAGGGCAATTAAGATATAACTTTTGAGTAAATAATGTATTTTTACACCAGATTTTCTCTCTAGTCACTGAGGAAATATCTGCAGATAAAGATAAATTCAGAATGAAAGATTAGTTTAGATTTAGTCATTTGGATCAATGTAGAACCTATTATGGTCTAAGTATTATATTGATTATAATTTCTATCAATTTAATTCATTCCACTTGGCTCTGAAATCTCCTCTGGAGATTCCAAAAGGCATTAGAACTCAGATTACTGCTTCTTTTGATACATCTAATAGGACAGACCTTAATAATTTAAAAACTTTAACGACTGGTGTTTTTGACAAGTTTAAAAAGCCATAGCTCCTGTGTGTGTGTAAAATCCGTTAATTCAGTGATTCTCAATCTATGGACCTGGTACCAGCAATGTCAGCCACATGTCAGGTCTTGTTAGAAATGCTAATTGTTGGCCTCATCCCAGATCTAGGGAATCAGAAACTCTGGTCTGGTCGGGGGCTTAGCAACCTGGGTTTTCACAACCCCTCCAGCTGATTGTGATGCTGGCTGGTGCCTAAGACTCATTCCAATAAAGGAAGCATCATGTAGGCAGAGCATTCTTTAATCTCTATGAGACGGATTAAGAGATAAGCATATTCTTCTTGACTATTAAACACTGAACATTGGTAGAAATCAGGAGAATGGAATTTTGTTTGTTTACCACATCCACTTCTATAACTACACAATAGCCAATTGATAAAAATAGATGCTTTTGTGTTTCTGCCAATGCTGCCTTTTTAGCTTGGAAAAGCCTATTTTTGTATTTTATTTTATTTTTCCATTTAAAAATTTTTTCGAGATAGAGTCTTACTCTGTCATCCAGGCTGGAGTGCAGTGGCATGATCACAGCTCACTGAAGCCACAACCTCCCAGGCTCAAGCGGTCTTCTCACCTCAGCCTCCCAAGTAGCTGGTACCACAGAGGTGTACCATCACACATGGCTAATTGAAAAAAAAAAAAAAAATGTAGAGACGGGGTCTCCCTATGTTGCCCAGGCTCGGAAAGTCCATTTTTAAAGAGCTGATTAAATCAGCCTTATGGTCCTTGTCTGAAGGTACATGCTGTCTGTCCCTTTTTGCCATGGTCCACATAGATAGCTTCATACATTTTATAAAGAACCATGTTTCTTGAATTTGAAGAAAAAAGATTATTAGTAAGATTTTTCTAGGAGAACCTAATTTTGTCTTTTTAATATCATTTTGTAACTTTTCAAAATTTCAAAGAATAAATATCAGAATAGTGTGTTGTATATGTTTCATATAAACATTTTCTGCTTTATCTGTTGAATGTAAACATTTCTGTTTAAAATGTAGGTTTCAAAGAAACTTTTTTTAGAGTTTATGACAATAAGAAAAGATTTAATATGTTTAAACATTTTCATTCATGACATGGCAAATCCATACCTATGTGAGGATGCAAGTTATAATTAATTGAGTCAGTTTTTGTAATCTGCTATAGATTTTATGCATATAATATAGGCATTGTGGTTTTAAAGATGCATACCTAAGTACAAGGCTACATTTTAGAGAATAATAGTTGTCAACTCAGATATTTAAAATATGTATATAACATAAAGGTAGTTTAAAGTGTTAGTTGACTTTTTACAAAGATAACTGTTTTTGTTGTTCATTTCAAAAACATTGAAATGGTGGAGAAAACCCGTGGACATCTATAAGCCTGCCTACTAGACATTTTATCTGTAAAGATGAAATGGCAAGTGCACTTAAAAGTTTCCTTTGGTACTTTGAAAGACAGCAGAGGATTTTACTTTGCATATAGCATATCTTTGCTTCCCATGTGCTTCAAAGGATTAAACACCAAAGTCTCCATTAAAGGCAGCTATTTTCTCTGATTTTGATATTGGCCTGATATTTTTGATAGATATTCTGATCAGGACAACATCAGGAACCACAGATATAAATAAAGGAAATTTCTGCTGTCCCTCCACACAGTTTTAAAAATGTATGCATTTGTTCATCTTGTATTATAGAAAGAGTCAGTATAGGAAATATATCTTCACGAATATTTTTTTTCCTTGACTCTCCTTGTTTCCCCTACTCTGACACTTTCTCATTTGAAAAAAAAATAGGTTATAGTGGCTAAATCTAAAAATGATATCTTCCTCTACAAAACAAAAGGTTAAAATCTGACTGGCATTCCCATTACAGGTGAATAAATGGAACTGGAAACAAGTTTATGTTACTAGGTTGTGCCTTTTTAAATTTCAAAGTGGTTGTGGATTTTACTCTCTAATGTGTGAAGTGGAGGTGCATAGATACTGACTACTGGCCATGAGCTTTGACTGATACTGCTTGAAGTGGGTGGGGGAGAGTGTGGGCAAATTAAAGGGATGCAAGTGGATTCAGGAAAATGAGAAATCTATACCCTTAGCTGAGATTTCTTTTCCAAATATAGTCACCCCTTGGTGTCTGGAAGGGATTTGTCCCAGGCCTCTTGCAGACACCAAAATCCACACATAGTCCAGTCCCACAGTCGGCCCTGCAGAACCCAGTATTGGAAAAGTCAGCCCTTCGTATCTGCGAGCTTATCATCCCACTAATAGATTTTCAGTCTTTTTTGATTACAGATGCAGAACTTGAGGATAGGGAGGGCAACTATTTGTTAAACAAAATGAGTGGATAAGTGGCCTGGGCAGTACAAGCCTGTGTTGTTCAAGGGTCAACTGTGTGTTAAAAAAAAAATACTCCCGTCCTTGATTCTAACTTAAGATACCTCCCTTAAATCAGAAGACTCTCCATGTAACAGGTTATTGAATTGTGCAAAATATGAGGGGTCATTCTTCCCAGAATTTTCTAATCAACAAATTTCAAACATTTGATATCCACCTTTATATCTCTTATAATTTCCTTTCAGAAATTTTAACAGATTCATTTTTTAATTTAGATTATGATTAAATATTTTATATATGAGATTTATAAATTTTTGAGCTGAATTATATATTAAAGGGGAAGAAAAGGTATTTTCTATCTCCCCTCCTACCAGATGGTTAAGAATGGAAACAAAAGTTAGTGAAGATTGAGTAAATATAAGTCTCAACTCAAATGAACTAACCCCTTCCCATTCCAAACATACAATAAATTATAAACATATGTACATGCATACACACACACACACACATTCAATAGGAATAAAAGTTAATATCATGGTGTAGTTTTTTTAAAAAGTAGAGATTCAACAAAGAGAGGCATATATACTAAATCCCAATGATTTGTGGAGTTTCACTCTTTGTATATAATCCTTGATGGTTAGGGAGTTTAATTTTAATATGCCTGAAGGAACACAAGGTCTCAGAACTGCTGAATGTGATTCTCTGGAAATGAGAACCCTTCCAAAGAGCCAAAAGCCTCAAAGAACTGATTCATTTATAAAACAGGGATGACAAAAGTTCCGATGTTCAACTTGGGAAGGCAGCCCACAACTTTACAATCAGGTCCCAACATGAGTGTGGGCTAAATTCACACTGCCACTTGTTTTAGGACCTCAAGCCAAGATTATGAGGAAAACTTGTATGAAAACAATAAAACCATCAGAGACCTGGTGGTAGAAAGATTTAATAATTCTTTTTGAATGTACTGTAAACAAAAGTCAATGATTTGCTAAACCAGACAATGCTGAAAAAACTTCATATAATGGGATAATACTTTGAAAAGATTATAAAAATCTTTAAGATGTTTAAAAACATAAACTAAACTGTAAAACAAGAATAATGTATGAAAAAAGTACAATCAAATTATAGAAAGAAGCTAAACAAATTCTAGAAAAGAAAATAAAAGCATTGAAATAAAAATCATATTAGGTGAATTAAACAGCAAAGTCGACATAGCTGAAGAGAGAATCCGTGCATTGAAAGAAAAATCTATAGAAATCAAGTTAAATAATTCATTGAAATAAATGGATGGAGAATACAAAGAGGAAGCAGCTAAAATAGAAGATAGAATGAGAAGGTCCAGCATACATTCATGAGAAGTTCCAAAGAACAAAATTCAGAGAATAAGGGAGTAGTATTTTCCCATAGATATGCCAAATTATTTTATAGAATTAGAATTCTCAGATAAAAATAGCTCCTTGACTCCTAAGCAAGGTAAGGAAAAACAATCTATACCTAAACATATCATAAAAATAGAAGATCCTCAGTGAAAAAGAGAAAGTTATTAATCTGTAAGACAAAACGTGAGTAACTTCCTAAAAGGAATAGAATGTAGTCTGACAACATACTTTTCATTATCCAAAATAAAGCACTGAAGGCAATGGAATGAAAGGGTATCTTGAAACTATTGATGAAAAATAAGGATCAACCTAAAGTACTATATATAAATAAGTAATTATTTCAAGAGTGAGGACAAAATAAAATAATTTCTAATAAAACTAAGAGAGTTTTCTGGTTGTGGAGACTGTCTGTATAATGGTCCCATCATTTCTTCTCTTTCTGTTTACCTAGGCCATTTCCCCATCAAGAGATGGAGTCCATTCTTCCACCCCTTTGAATCTGGACTGCCCTGTGACTGCTTGCCTAATAGAATATGGTAGAAGGGGCTCAGTGCTAGTTCTGAACGTATAATTTAGAAAGATTTTCAGCTTTTGCCTTTTTTTTTTTTTTTTTTTACTTTTAGGTTCACAGGTACATGAGCAGTTTTGTTATATGGGTAAGTTGTGTGTCACAGGGATTTGGGGTACTGATAATTTCATTACCCAGATAATAAGCACTTGATAGGTCATTTTTCGATCTTCAGCCTCCTCCCACCCTCTACCCTCAAATAGGCCCTGATGTCAGTTTTTCTCTTCTTTGTACCCATGTGTACTCAATGTTTAGCTTCTACTTATAAGTGAGATCATGCAGTATTTGGTTTTCTGTTTCTGCATTAGTTTGCTAAGGATAATGGCCTCTGGCTCCATCCATGTTTCTGCAAAGGGCATATCTCATTCTTTTCTATGGCTGCATAGTATTCAACGGTGTATATATATGTATACATATATATGTATACATATACATATATATGTATACACATATATATGTGTGTATATATATATATATATATGTAACATTTTCATTATCTAGTCTACTGTTGTTGGGCATTTAGGTTGATTCCATGTTTTTTCTATCATAAATAGTGCCATAATTAACACACACATGCAAGTGTCTTTATAGTAGAAAGATATATATTACTTTGGGTATGTACCCAATAATGAGATTGCTGGGTTGAATGGTAATTCTGTTCTAATTTCTTTGGGAAATCACCAACCTGGTTTCCACAATGGCCGAACTAATTTAAATTCCCACCAACAGTGTATAAGCATTCCCTTTTCACCACAACCTCGCCAGCATCTGTTATTTTTTTCTTTTTAGTAATAGCCATTCTGACTGGTGTGAGATGGTATCCCATTGTGTTTTTGATTTGTATTTCTCTAATGATTAGTGGTGATGAGCATTTTTTGCATATTTGTTGGTTGCATGTATGTATTCTTTTGAAAAGTGTCTTTTCATTTCCTTTGCCCACTTTTTAATGTTTTTTTCTTGTAAATCTGTTTATTATGGATTCTGGATATTAGACCTTTGTCAGATGCATAGTTTGCAAATATTTTGCTTGATTCCATAGGCTGCTGTTTACTTTGTTGATAGTTTCTTTTGCTGTGCAGAAGCTCTTCAGTTTAATTAGGTCCCATTTGTCAATTTTGTTTTTGTTGCAACTGCTTTTGGCACCTTTCTCATGAGTTCTTTGCCAGGGCCTTTGTCCATAATGGTATTTCCTAAGTTATCTTCCAGGGTTTTTATAGCTTTAGGTTTTACATTTGAGGCTTTAATCTATCTTGAGTTGATTTTTGTACGTGGCATAAGGAGTGGGTCAAGTTTCCATTTTCTGCATATGGCTGGCCAGTTATCCCAGCACCATTTATTGATTAGGGAGTCCTTTTGCCCTTGCTTGTGTTTTTGACTTTGTTTTGACTCATTTTTTAAGGCCCTGAGTCACAATATAAGAAGCCTGACCATCAAGCTGGAAAGGGCAAATGAACAAACCTTGGAAAGAGAAGGGACCAGCTTAGCTTAGACTGCATGTTGTACCTGGCAAAGTGCCAGCCTTGTGAGTAAAGCTATCTTGGAACTTTCAAGAAAGGTCAGCTTCAAGCTGGATAGTACCAAGTGATTCATTCAGCCAATACCGTACAGAACAGCAGAATCAGCTAGACAACCTCTGCCAGAAATTCTTAGCCATAATATATGAGACAGAATGGAATGGTAGTTGTTTTAGCCACTAAGTTTTGGGATAGTTTGTCACAGCAATAGATAGCCCTATATTAGTTTTGATACAGGCTGAAAGAAATAGTAAAGGATATACTTCACTAAGAAGGAAATTGACGCTAGAAGGCAGAAATGACTTGAAGATGGAATAACAGCTAAAAACTTGTATAAATATGTTTTTAGCCTAAATAAGCATAGTTTGTTAACAAAAACAAATTTAAAAAACTTGGATAAGTAAAAAACAGATGGAAATAAAATAATAGCAATATATCAAAATTGAAAAGCTAAAAGATAAAAGTTAAAAGTTTCAAAGGCTTTGAAAAAAAATCAGAGGATATTAGAAGTACTAATTAAATTTAAACATTAAGTTAATAGTTGTATACAGAAAACGTTTAACAAAAAGAAATACCACCTAAGAATTATAAACAGGGAGGAGCCAAGATGGCCGAATAGGAACAGCTCCAGTCTACAGCTCCCAGCGTGAGCGTCGCAGGGTGATTTCTGCATTTCCATCTGAGGTACCGGGTTCATCTCACTAGGGAGTGCCAGACAGTGGGCGCAGGTCAGTGGGTGCGTGCACCGTGACTGAGCCCAAGAAGGGCGAGGCATTGCCCCACTCGGGAAGTGCAAGGGGTCAGGGAGTTCCCTTTCCTAGTCAAAGAAAGGGGTGACAGATGGCACCTGGAAAATCGGGTCACTCCCACCCGAATACTGTGCTTTTCCGACGGGCTTAAAAAACGGTGCACCAGGAGATTATATCCCGCACCTGGCTCAGAGGGTCCTACGCCCACGGAGTCTCACTGATGGCTAGCACAGCAGTCTGAGATCAAACTGCAAGGCGGCAGCGAGGCTGGGGGAGGGGTGCCCGCCATTGCCCAGGCTTGCTTAGGTAAACAAAGCAGCTGGGAAGCTCGAACTGGGTGGAGCCCACCACAACTCAAGGAGGCCTGCCTGCCTCTGTAGGCTCCACCTCTGGGGGCAGGGCACAGACAAACAAAAAGACAGCAGTAACCTCTGCAGACTTAAATGTCCCTGTCTGACAACTTTGAAGAGAGCAGTGGTTCTCCCAGCACGCAGCTGGAGATCTGAGAATGGGCAGACTGCCTCTTTAAGTGGGTCCTTGTCCCCAGACCCCCAAGCAGCCTAACTGGGAGGCACCCCCCAGCAGGGGCAGACTGACACCTCACACTCCAACAGACCTGCAGCTGAGGGTCCTGTCTGTTAGAAGGGAAACTAACAAACAGAAAGGACATCCACACCAAAAACCCATCTGTACATCACCATCATCAAAGACCAAAAGTAGATAAAACCACAAAGATGGGGAAAAAACAGAGCAGAAAAACTGGAAACTCTAAAAAGCAGAGCACCTCTTCTCCTCCAAAGGAACGCAGTTCCTCACCAGCAACGGAACAAAGCTGGATGGAGAATGACTTTGACGAGCTGAGAGAAGAAGGCTTCAGACGATCAAATTACTCCGAGCTACGGGAGGATATTCATACCAAAGGCAAAGAAGTTGAAAACTTTGAAAAAAATTTAGAAGAATGTATAACTAGAATGACCAATACAGAGAAGTGCTTAAAGGAGCTGATGGAGCTGAAAACCAAGGATCAAGAACTACGTGAAGAATGCACAAGCCTCAGGAGCTGATGCGATCAACTGGAAGAAAGGGTATCAGCGATGGAAGATGAAATGAATGAAATGAAGCGAGAAGGGAAGTTTAGAGAAAAAAGAATAAAAAGAAACGAGCAAAGCCTCCAAGAAATATGGGACTACGTGAAAAGACCAAATCTACGTCTGATTGGTGTACCTGAAAGTGACGGGGAGAATGGAACCAAGTTGGAAAACACTCTGCAGGATATTATCCAGGAGAACTTCCCCAATCTAGCAAGGCAGGCCAACATTCAGATTCAGGAAATACAGAGAATGCCACAAAGATACTCCTCGAGAAGAGCAACTCCAAATCACATAGTTGTCAGATTCACCAAAGTTGAAATGAAGGAAAAATGTTAAGGGCAGCCAGAGAGAAAGGTCGGGTTACCCTCAAAGGGAAGCCCATGAGAATAATAGCAGATCTCTCGGCGGAAACTCTACAAGCCAGAAGACAGTGGGGGCCAATATTCAACATTCTTAAAGAAAAGAATTTTCAACCCAGAATTTCATATCCAG
Source organism: Pongo abelii (assembly GCF_028885655.2). Lineage (NCBI taxonomy): Eukaryota > Metazoa > Chordata > Mammalia > Primates > Hominidae > Pongo > Pongo abelii. Next base: position 203,048,890 of record NC_071988.2, read on the forward strand.
CCAAACAAAGCTTCATAAGTGAAGGAGAAATAAAATACTTTACAGACAAGCAAATGCTGAGAGATTTTGTCACCACCAGGCCTGCCCAAAAAGAGCTCCTGAAGGAAGCGCTAAACATGGAAAGGAACAACTAGTACTAGCCGCTGCAAAATCATGCCAAAATGTAAAGACCATCGAGACTAGGAAGAGACTGCATCAACTAACGAGCAGAATAACCAGCTAACATCATAATGACAGGATCAAATTCACACATAACAATATTAACTTTAAATGTAAATGGACTGAATGCTCCAATTAAAAGACACAGACTGGCAAATTGGGTAAAGAGTCAAGACCCATCAGTGTGCTGTATTCAGGAAACCCATCTCACATGCAGAGACACCCATAGGCTCAAAATAAAAGGATGGAGGAAGATCTACCAAGCAAATGGAAAGCAAAAAAAGGCAGGGGTTGCAATCCTAGTCTCTGATAAAACAAACTTTAAACCAACAAAAATCAAAAGAGACAAAGAAGGCCATTACATAACGGTAAAGGGATCAATTCAACAAGAAGAGCTAACTATCCTAAATATATATGCACCCAATACAGGAGCACCCAGATTCATAAAGCAAGTCCTGAGTGACCTACAAAGAGACTTAGACTCCCACACATTAATAATGGGAGACTTTAACACCCCACTGTCAACATTAGACAGATCAATGAGACAGAAAGTCAACAAGGATACCCAGGAATTGAACTCAGCTCTGCACCAAGCAGACCTAATAGACATCCACAGAACTCTCCACCCCAAATCAACAGAATATACATTTTTTTTCAGCACCATACCACACCTATTCCAAAATTGACCACATACTTGGAAGTAAAGCTCTCCTCAGCAAATGTGAAAGAACAGAAATTATAAAAAACTATCTCTCTGATCACAGTGCAATCAAGCTAGAACTCAGGATTAAGAATCTCACTCAAAACCGCTCAACTACATGGAAACTGAACAACCTGCTCCTGAATGACTACTGGGTATATAACGAAATGAAGGCAGAAATAAAGATGTTCTTTGAAACCAGCGAGAACCAAGACACAACATACCAGAATCTCTGGGATGCATTCAAAGCAGTGTGTAGAGGGAAATTTATAGCACTAAATGCCCACAAGAGAAAGCAGGAAAGATCTAAAATTGACACCCAAACATCACAATTAAAAGAACTAGAAAAGCAAAAGCAAACACATTCAAAAGCTAGCAGAAGGCAAGAAACAACTAAAATCAGAGCAGAACTGAAGGAAATAGAGACACAAAAAACCCTTCAAAAAATTAATGGATCCAGGAGCTGGTTTTTTGAAAGGATCAACAAAATTGATAGACCGCTAGCAAGACTAATAAAGAAAAAAAGAGAGAAGAATCAAATAGATGCAATAAAAAATGATAAAGGGGATATCACCACCAATCCCACAGAAATAGAAACTACCATCAGAGAATACTACAAACACCTCTACGCAAATAAACTAGAAAATCTAGAAGAAATGGATAAATTCCTTGACACATACACTCTCCCAAGACTAAACCAGGAAGAAGTTGAATCTCTGAATAGATCAATAACAGGAGCTGAAATTGTGGCAATAATCAATAGCTTACCAACCAAAAAGAGTCCAGGACCAGATGGATTCACAGCCGAATTCTACCAGAGGTAGAAAGAGGAACTGGTACCATTCCTCCTGAAACTATTCCAATCAATAGAAAAAGAGGGAATCCTCCCTAACTCATTTTATGAGGCCAGCATCATCCTGATACCAAAGCCAGGCAGAGACACAACCAAAAAAGAGAATTTTAGACCAATATCCTTGATGAACATTGATGCAAAAATCCTCAATAAAATACTGGCAAACCGAATACAGCAGCACATCAAAAAGCTTATCCACCATGATCAAGTGGGCTTCATCCCTGGGATGCAAGGCTGGTTCAATATATGCAAATCAATAAATGTAATCCAGCATATAAACAGAACCAAAGACAAAAACCACATGATTATCTCAATAGATGCAGAAAAGGCCTTTGACAAAATTCAACAACCCTTCATGCTAAAAACTCTCAATAAATTAGGTATTGATTGGATGTATCTCAAAATAATAAGAGCTATCTATGACAAACCCACAGCCAATATCATACTGAATGGGCAAAAACTGGGAGCATTCCCTTTGAAAACTGGCACAAGACAGGGATGCCCTCTCTCACCACTCCTATTCAACATAGTGTTGGAAGTTCTGGCCAGGGCAATCAGGCAGGAGAAGGAAATAATGGGTATTCAATAAGGAAAAGAGGAAGTCAAATTGTCCCTGTTTGCAGATGACATGATTGGATATCTAGAAAAACCCATCGTCTCAGCCCAAAATCTCCTTAAGCTGATAAGCAACTTCAGCAGTCTCAGGATACAAAATCAATGTACAAAAATCACAAGCATTCTTATACACCAACAAAAGACAAACAGAGAGCCAAATCATGAGTGAACTCCCATTCACAGTTGCTTCAAAGAGAATAAAATACCTAGGAATCCAACTTACAAGGGATGTGAAGGACCTCTTCAAGGAGAACTACAAACCACTGCTCAAGGAAATAAAAGAGGATACAAACAAATGGAAGAACATTCCATGCTCATGGGTAGGAAGAATCAATATCATGAAAATGGCCGTACTGCCCAAGGTAATTTACAGATTCAATGCCATCCCCATCAAGCTACCAATGACTTTCTTCACAGAATTGGAAAAAACTACTTTAAAGTTGATATGGAACCAAAAAAGAGCCCGCATCGCCAAGTCAATCCTCAGCCAAAAGAACAAAGCTGGAGGCATCACACTACCTGACTTCAAACTATACTACAAGGCTACAGTAACCAAAACAGCATGGTACTGGTACCAAAACAGAGATATAGATCAATGGAACAGAACAGAGCCCTCAGAAATAATGCCACATATCTACAAGTATCTGATCTTTGACAAACCTGAGAAAAACAAGCAATGGGGAAAGGATTCCCTATTTAATAAATGTTGCTGGGAAAACTGGCTAGCCATATGTAGAAGCTGAAACTGGATCCCTTCCTTACACCTCATACAAAAATCAATTCAAGATGGATTAAAGACTTAAACGTTAGACCTAAAACCATAAAAAACCTGGAAGTAAACCTAGGCATTACCATTCAGGACATAGGCATGGGCAAGGACTTCATGTCTAAAACACCAAAAGCAATGGCAACAAAAGCCAACATTGACAAATGGGATCTAATTAAACTAAAGAGCTTCTGCACAGCAAAAGAAACTACCATCAGAGTGAACAGGCAACCTACAAAATGGGAGAAAATTTTCGCAACCTACTCATCTGACAAAGAGCTAATATCCAGAATCTACAATGAACTCAAACAAATTTACAAGAAAAAAACAAACAACCCCATCAAAAAGTGGGCAAAGGACATGAACAGACACTTCTCAAAAGAAGACATTTTATGCAGCCAAAAAACACATGAAAAAATGCTCACCATCACTGGCCATCAGAGAAATGCAAATCAAAACCACAATGAGATACCATCTCACACCAGTTAGAATGGCAATCATTAAAAAGTCAGGAAACAGCAGGTGCTGGAGAGGATGTGGAGAAATAGGAACACTTTTACACTGTTGGTGGGACTGTAAACTAGTTCAACCATTGGGGAAGTCAGTGTGGTGATTCCTCAGGGATCTAGAACTAGAAATACCATTTGACCCAGCCATCCCATTACTGGGTATATACCCAACGGACTATAAATCATGCTGCTATAGAGACACATGCACACATATGTTTATTGCGGCATTATTCACAATAGCAAAGACTTGGAACCAACCCAAATGTCCAACAATGATAGACTGGATTAAGAAAATGTGGCACATATACACCATGGAATACTATGCAGCCATAAAAAATGATGAGTTCATGTCCTTTGTAGGGACATGGATGAAACTGGAAATCATCATTCTCAGTAAACTATCACAAGAACAAAAAACCAAACACCGTATATTCTCACTCATAGGTGGGAATTGAACAATGAGAACACATGGACACAGGAAGGGGAACATCACACTCTGGGGACTGTTGTGGGGTGGGGGGAGGGGGGAGGGATAGCACTGGGAGATATACCTAATGCTAGATGATGAGTTAGTGGGTGCAGCGCACCAGCATGGCACAGGTATATATATGTAACTAACCTGCACATTGAGCACATGTACCCTAAAACCTAAAGTATAATAATAATAAATAAATAAATAAATAAATAAAAAGAAAATCTGGACATTTTTGCAAAAATCATAAAAAATAAATCATAAAAAATAATAATGGTATTACCAATAAAAAAAAGAATTATAAACAAGTAGGGGAGAAGAAGAAATTAAAAAATTTTCTTAACTTAGTAAACAGGAATGCAGAAAGAAACGTGAATGTTTTACAATAAGGCAAAAACAAAGTAACATGGTAGAAAAAAGTCTAAATACATCAGAAATAACTATAACTATAAATAGACTAAACTTGTTCATTGAAAGATATTCATTTGAGTGGAGGTTGCAGTGAGCCGAGATCACACCGCTGTATTCCAGCCTGGGTTACAGAGTGAGACCCTGTCAAAAAAAAATGAAGAAACATATTTGTATTAGTCTGTTTTCATGCTGCTCAAAGAGACATATCCAAGACTGGGCTATTTACAAAAGAAAGAAGTTTAATGGACTTACAGTTCCACATGGATGGGGAGGATTCACAATCATGGCAGAAGGCAAGAAGGAGCAAGTCATGTATTATCTGGATGGCAGCAGGTAAACAACTGTTTGTGCAGGGACACTCCCCCTTATAATACCATCAGATCTTGTGAGACTTATTCACTATCAGAAGAACAGCACAGGAAAGGCCTGCCTCCATAATTCAACATCTCCCACTGGTCTCCTCCCACAACACGTGGGAATCGTGAGAGTTACAATTCAAGATGAGATTTGGGTGGGGACACAGCCAAATCATATTATCCCACCTCTGGCCCCTCACAAATCCCATGTCCTCACATTTCAAAACCAATCATGCCTTCCCAACAGTCCCCCAAAGTCTTAACTCATTTCAGCTTTAACTCAAAAGTCCACAGTCCAATGTCTCATCTGAGACAAGGCAAGTCCCTTCCACCTGTGAACCTGTAAAATCAAAAGCAAGTTAGTTATTTCCTAGATACAATTGGGGTACAGGCATTGGATAAGTACAGCTATTCCATATGAGAGAAACTGGCCAAAGTAAAGGGGCTACAGCCCCCATGGAAGTCCAAAATCCAGCAGGGCAGTCAAATCTTAAACCTCCAAAATGATCTCCTTTGAGTCCATGTCTCGCATCCAGATCATTCTGATCCAAGAGGTGGGTTCCCATGATCTTGGCCAGCTCCGCCCCTGTGGCTTTGCAGGGTACAGCCTCCCTCCAGCTGCTTTCATGGGCTGGTTTTGAGTGTCTCTGGCTTTGTACACAGTGCAAAAAGCTGTCAGTGAATCTACCATGCTGGAGTCTGGAGGATGGTGGCCCTCTTTTCACAGCTCCAGTAGGTAGTACCCCAGTAGGGACTCTGTGTGGGGGTTCTAACCCCACATTTCCCTTCCCCACTGCCCTAGCAGAGGTTCTCCATGGGAGCCCCACCCTGGAGCAAACTTTTGCCTGGACATCCAGGCGTTTCTGTACATCCTCTGAAATCTAGGTGGAGGTTCCCAAACCTCAATTCTTGACTTCTGTGTACCTACAGACTCAACACCATGTGGAAGCTGCCAAGGCTTGGGGCTTACACCCTCTGAACCTACAGCCTGAGCTGTACCTTGGCTCTTTTTAGTCAAAGCTGGAGCGGCTGGGATGCAGGACACCAAGCCCCTAGACTACACATAGCACAGGGACTCTAGTCATGACCCATGAAACCACTTTTTCCTCCTAGACCTCTGGGTTTGTGATGGGAGGGGCCGCCATGAAGACCTCTGACATGCCCTGGAGACATTTTCTTCATTGTTTTGGGGATTAACATTTGGCTCCTCATTACTAATGCAAATTTCTGCAGCCATCTTTAATTTCTTCTCAGAAAATGGGATTCATTTTTTTTTTTTTTTTTGAGATGGAGTCTCACTGTCACCCAGGCTGGAATGCAGTGGCACGATCTAGGCTCACTGCAACCTCCTCCTCCCGGGTTCAAGCAATTTTCCTACCTCAGCCTCCTGAGTAGCTGGGATTACAGGTGCACACCACCCTGTGTGGCTAATATTTTGCATTTTAGTAGAGACAGGGTTTCACCATGTTTCCCAGGCTGGTCTCGAACTCCTGACCTCAGGCAATCTGCCTGCCTCGGCCTCCCAAAGGGGATTTCTTTTCTATCGTGTTGTCAGGCTCAAATTTTCCAAACTTTTATGCTCTGCTTCTATTGTGAAACTGAATGTCTTTTGAATACATTGCTGCTTAGAAATTTCTTCCACCAGATAATCATCTCACTCAAATTTAAGTGTCACAAATCTCTAGGGCAGGGGCAAAATGCCACTAGTCTTTCTGCTAAAATGTAACAGGAGTCACCTTTCCTCCAGTTCCAAACAAGTTCTTCATCTCTATCTGGGATCCCTTCAGCCTGAACCTTATTGTTTATATCACTATCAGCATTTTTGTTAAAGCTATTCAACAAGTCTCTAGGAAGTTCCAAACTTTTTCACATTTTCTTTTCCTCTTCTGAGTCCTCCAAAGTGTTCCAACCTCTGCCTGTTACCCAGTTCCAAAGTTGCTTCCATATTTTCAGGTATCTTTTCAGCAATGCCCCACTCTATTGCTACCAATTTACTGTATTAGCCCATTTTCATGCTGCTGATAAAGACATATCTGAGACTAGGCAATTTAGAAAAGAAAGAGGTTTAATGGACTTATAGTTCCATATGGCTGGGGAGGACTCTTAATCATGGTGGAAGGCAAGGAGGAGCAAGTCACATCTTAAATGGATGGTGGTGGCAAAGAGAGAGCTTGTGCAGGGAAACTCCTGTTTTTAAAACCATCAGATCTCATGAGACTTATTCACTATCACAAGAACAGCACAGGAAAGACCTGCCCACATGATTCAATTCTCTCCCACTGAGTCCCTCGCAGAACATGTGGGAATTATGAGAGCTACAAGATGAGATTTGGGTGGGGACACAGAGCCAAACCATATCAATATTCATTTGAAAATTAAAATTCAGTCAAATCCCATTTACAAAAGTTACTCCTAAAAACATATATCACTCAGAGTTTGTAAGTAAGAAAATGCCAAAAATTTACTAAAGAAATCTGGTTCAGTTATTTTAATATTTAACACATTTTATTTAAGGCAAAAAACATTAGGGAAAATAAGTTTATACTTAATAAAAATAGTGACTTGAAAATTATGACAATCATTAACATGCATACATTTAATATCATATGTATGTTCATTTATTTAAAGGAAAATTGGACAGACTTGCAAAGGGAAATTTAAAAATCTATAATCATGGTAGGAAATTTTACCATATCTCTTTCAGAAACTGATGTATCAAAGAGACAAAGGAAAGGATAACAACAGAAGTTTTAAATAATACAATGAGCTAGCTTATTCTAAATAACATTACCCAACCTTTCACTCACACTCCCAGAAGTAAGTAAATATATTCTTTTCAATCATATATGGATTAAAAGAAAACTGAGCACATGCTAGGCCATAGGAAAGTGATCATCTATAAACCATGTTCTCATATTACAATCCAACAGAATTAGAAATCATTAAAAATCTATCAAAAGAAACATATAGTGGGGAATTCAAAAGCATGCTTTTCAGTATTAAAGTATTAAAGAAAAATACATAATGGAAATATTTAAATAGTTGTGAATGAAAGACTATTATGATATGTGTGGAAATATATTACATATTGCTATAGCAAAACAAAGCCAGGTTGAGAGCTAGGGCATTGAACTCAAAAAGGTAACATAATAAAGTAAAAGAAAGCAAAAAAAACATAGAGCAGAAATTAATGGAATAGTTATAAAAATATGATGCCTTGAAAATAAGAATAAGATAGAAACTTCCTAGCAAATCTGGTCAAGAGGTGGTGGGGAAGTAAAATAAAAAGCTCAAATAAACAATGTGAGGAATGGAAGTACAGCAATTAATTAGAAATTAAATAAAAATACCAAAAACCATGTTATGGCGATAAACTTGAGTCTTCGTTGAAATGTTCTGTATTTTAGAAAAAAAAATACATTGCCAAAAAAGATTTATAAACAGCAGAAACCTGAATAGAACAATAGTTGTTAAATTAATTGAATCTGTGTTGAAAATAGCTGCTCTAATGTCTTCAAAAATGGCACTGGCTCCAAACAGCTTTACAAGCAAGTTCTACCTAACAAATACTTTAAAAATCTGGTACCAAGAATAAAGAAAGAAGACCTCAAATTAGAATAATCGCTATACTACCATTACCACTACTGCCTTCCCCCATTAAACACACACACACACACACACACACACACACAGAAAAACAAAAAATAAGGGTATTAGGAAGAAGAAAAATTATAGTGGGCAAAGTTAGAATATTGGAAATCTATTGTCAGTAGAAATGTGAAGATACGCCTTCAATTTTGTAGAATAAATCCGAGAGAGTTTTCTCCCCAATAATTTTATTTTATATTTTAATATTTTGTGGGTGTATAGTAGGTGTATATATTAATGGGGTACATGAGTTGTTTTGATACAGACATGCAATAGAAAATAAGCACATAGTGGAGAATGGGGTATATCCATCCCCTCAAGCATTTATCCTTTGAGTTACAATCCAATGACACTCTGTAAGTTATTTTAAAACGTACAATTATTACTGACTGTAGTCACCCTCAAGAGAGAGTTTTCAAACATATATACCAGATTGATTTTACTTCAATATGTGCAGTTTTCATAAATAATATCATTTGGAAGTAAGTGTTGAGACTCTTACCCTCAGTAATTAGAACATGGTTTCTTTTTACTATCTGCAAACATTACTGAAATAGACAGGAAAGGAGGCTTAAACAAATGCTATAATTGATTTTGTTAAGTAAATAGTTTTTAACAGGTGAAATTTCTATGGGAGAAAAATGGAAAGAAATAATCAGAAGTCTGTAAAAAACCTCAGTTATGAAACTGTATCATGTAAGAAAGGCTGGTGAATGAGAGGATTTTTAGGAAACATCGTAGAAATCTAATTTACATCATCAGAGCATATGCTGTACGCTGTAATACAATACATTTGTATTGTATACAAATGTACAAATGAAGCATCTGGGGAAAAATGCTTATGTTTCCCCCAAACTCTGGTGGTGCACAGTCCATAGTTGGAGTTCTAATTCCCAATGTGATAGTATTGAAGGTGTGGTCTTTGGGAGGTTATAAGGGTGGTGGAGTCCTCATAAATTGTATTAGTGCTTTCATAAGAAAAGACACTCGGGGCCAGATGAAGTGGTTCATGTCTGTGGTCCTGGCTCTTTGGGAGGCTGAGGCAGGCGGATCACTTGAGGTCAGGAGTTCGAGACCAGCCTGAGCAACGTGACGAAATCCCATCTCTACTAAATACAAAAATTAGCTGGGTGTGGTGGCATGTGCCTGTAATCCCAGGTACTCAGGAGGCTGAGCACAAGAATAGCTTGAACCCAGGAGGCGGAGGTTGCAGTGAGCCGAGCCAAGATTGTGCCACTGCACTCCAGCCAGGGCGACACAGTGAGACTCTGTCTCAAAAAAAAAAAAGAAGAAGAGGAAGAGGAAGAAGAAGAAGAGGCACTCAGAGATGCTCTCTCTCTCCACCATGTAAGGAGATACAACAAGAAGGTGGCCGTCTGCAAATGAGATAGGAGGCTCTCACCAGTTACTGAATCTGCAAGCACCTTGATCCTGAACTTCCCAGCAGCCAGAACTGTAAGAAATAAATCGTTTTTGTTTAAGCCACACAGTCTGTGGTATTTTGGTATTTTGTTATAGTGATGTGTGATATTGTGAAACATGTGTTTGGTCTTCATTCCCATTTCTGGCATACAACACCTAAGATCTTTGGAATCTTCAAAGTGATGGCTTTTGTGTGCTAATAAGTTGACTGTGGCTGGCAACCCCTAGGTAGCTTCAGGATGGAGCTGGTCACCCCAAAGACAAAGACAAAGGCCGGATTAGAGGGCTGAGGCTTTCAGCCTCATTCTCAACCTCCAGGTAGCAGAAAGGGGTTGAGGATTATGTTGATCACCAGCGGGTAATGATTTAATCAGTCATAAAGAACCATGTAAAACACAAAAGGACTGGATTTAAAGAGCTTCCTGATAGCTGAATATGTGGAGGCTGATAAGAAGGTGAAGAAGAACACATCCACGTATCAGAAGGGTGGTGAAGCCTAACTTCACAGGGACAGAAGCTCCTGTGCTCCAGACCACTCCAGTCCTAGCCCTCTGTATCTTTTCATCTGGCTGTTTAGGTATATCCTTCAAAATAACCTTTGCAATACACCAGCAAATGTAGTGTTTCCCCAAGTTCTGTGAGCAGCCCTAGCAAGATTAATTGCACCCAAAGAAGGGGTTGTGGAGACCCCAACTGGAAGCCAGTGGGTCAGAAGTTCCCAAGGTCTGCACTTGTGGCTGGGGGGAAAGAGGGGGCAGTCTTGGAGACTGAGCCCTCAACTGGTGGGATCTGAAGCTGTCTCCAGGTAGACATCATCAGAATTGAATTGAAATGAATTGGAGGATGTCCAGCTGGTGTCTGCTGTTTGGGGTGTGGGGAAAACCCCTCACATATTTGGTCACAAAGTCTTCTGTGTTGATTGCTGTGGTGTGAGAGCAGAGGAAAATGTTAAAGATTTTCCACCATCACACAGCTAAAGCTAAGGCAGTGTACCTTTCACTGCACAGGGGATGAGAGAAGTCTAGAGACTCCCGGTGTCTTCCTTCTACTGAAGTGTAACAAGAACAAAGCAAAACAGAAACACATTTAAACTACTAAGAACTCCTTATTATAACATTAAATATATTTGAAAGGAAAATTACAGGAGTGGATAGTACCCCTACCTCAAGAGTTAATATATTAGCATAATTCATTTTTGCTTAAAAATGTAAAATTCATGCTGATAGATTTTGAAAGAAAATGGATATTCATAATAATCATTCTCAATTTACATATAATAATGTAACTACTGAAATGGAACATCTGAGCACATTTGCATATGTTGATATAAAATTATGAAGTTCTAATAAAACTTATTCTAAATTAAATACAAAAAAAAGGAAACCCAAGTAGCAAAATCTATACAGTGGGCTGTCCTGAAATATTCCAGGAAATTAACTGGAGTTCCAGATGTCTTCTACTTAATATGTACTTCCGTTTATCTTTTTTCTTACCTTAAATTTCAGAAATGTATGGCTTTTTCTTTTAGAATGAATTCTCATCATTAATACATGACAGTTATTTTAAGTGGTTTATAGATATTAATTGAATATTGTAAGTGATATGCTATCATGTTCCCCATTTAACAGATAAGAAAACTGAAACACAAAGAAGTTAGGTCACTTGCTTAAAATCATACAGCTAATAAGCATCAATATGATATTGACCAAGTGGTCTTATACCTTACCACATTTATAGCAGTAATGGGTAATAAGGAAAATGGTTAAACATCTAAATTAAACTTCATGTTCTAGTACTAAATGCAGATGTTAAAGAAAAGCTTGTCTATTGTCTTAGGTAGATTCACAGATAGAATCAACATGCAGTCTTTTAAATGATATGAAATTTACCTGCTAGATTGGAAAGAGAAGAGTGACTTGTTTTCTCAAACTGTTCAGCTATCTTAATTATGAAAGTCTCAAGAGCAAAGCTCATATCTTATCTTTTAATCCTATGATTCCAGCATTAATATTGGAGTGGTGCATAGTCCATAATTGGTTTATTTATTCATTCATTATTCATGTTATCTTTATTTTTACATTTAGACATTTTACTTATTCACATTTAATAATTCATTACTTATTAATTCATCATTCAAAATAATTGCTTCACACATTCATTTATGTATGAACCAAATATTCATTGATCTCCTATTATTTCTTAAAAGTGGGAATATAGCAATGAACAAAACATAGGGCTTACATTCTAGTGTAAGCTAGATGTGTATATAATGTATGTAATTTAATGTTAATGTAAGCTAGTGGAATGTCTATGTATCATAAACAATACATAGTAAACAAAATTAGGGTCAATTCTCATTATTTATGGTTCTTAAGTTACAAAGTTGCTGCAAACACTAAATTAGCAACTATTGAACTATTGCTCCTAAGGTAAATATAGGTTTAATTTCCTGTGAGCCTCTAGTTACATTTTTGTCAACCTCTCAATATAAATCTTGTTTATACATGTTTCTGTTTAAAGACGCCATATTTAATATATATTGTTGACTTATTAACATTGAACCCATGGCTAACAGCACTATAACTCATCCCCGAACAAACTTAACACACAGATTTTCTCCTCAAGGGAGGTCACAGCCTTCTGGGGCTTAGGATCACTAGATAGCACGTCAGCACTATGTTTGGGGGCCATTCTAAACAGCAAAATCACCAAAAAAGATTCCCAAATGTGAAAAACATGGCACTGTCAAGACCACAAAAAGGACACTTGGGAGCCGAGACAAAAAGGCTGAGCATCGCCTTGTTCAATCTCAGCTGGGAATGTGCGTGTTGAGTGACACAAATTTTTGCCACTCTGCACACATCTGTGAAGGACTGCAAAAGCACCAGGAGTATTGATTTGGGGGTTACAAACAAAATCTAGCAAGTAGGCAAACTTGGTAATATGGAATCTGTGAATAATAAGGATCAACAGTGTATTTGTCAGATAAGTGCTATGTAGAAACTAAGGCGAGGTAAGGAAGGAGGCTGAAGCAGGGCTTTCTGAAATGGTGGCGCTTGAGCACAAGCATGAAACAGGTGGAAATACCTTGCAGATACCAGAGGGAAATGCATTCCAGACAGAAAGAGCAACACCGTGATACCTGGCAAGTTTGAAGTGCCTGAAAACCTGTAGCTAGTGTGGTTGGAGTGGGATAAATGAGGGCACAGACTAAGAACATAAGGTTGGAGACTTAGTCAAGAACCAAACATTTGTAAATTTGTAAGCAGTGGTGAGGACTTTAATTCTGATTGAAAGGGGAAGTCACTAGAGAGTCTAGGACATGCGTGTAAAAGAATCTGACCTGACTTGATTTTTATAGTACTTTCATTATACTTTTTTTTTTTTGAGACAGGATCTTGCACTTTTGCCCAGGCTGAAGTGTATTGGTGTGATCATGGGTCATCATAACCTCAAACTCCGGGGCTCCTCTGAGTCCCTCAACTCAGCTTCCCAAGTAGCTGGGATTACAGGCTCCAGCTACTGTAAATTATCCACCTAGCTAATTGTTTTTGTTGCATTTCTTTGCGAGATGGGATCTCACTCTGTTGCCCAGGCTGAGCTTGAACTCTTGGCCTCGAGTAATCCTCCCTTTTTGGTCTCCCAAAGTGCTAGGATCACAGGCCACCATGCCCATCCCTTATAATACCCTTTCCAACTACTGGATTGAGCACAGACTGTTGGAGAGCCTATTCTTGTAGAGGAAGTGGAGCAAAAAGCTGTAGGTATCCACTGGGGTGAACCAAACCAAAGGCGGTGGTGACCTAGATCAGGATTGTAGTGGTGAAGGAGGGACAACATGGAGGATACAGAATGTATTTTTGTAGAATAACTAAAAAGATTTTCTGGGCCAGGTGCAGTGCCTGATGCCTATAATTCCAACTACTGGATAGGCTGAGGCAGGAGGATCTCCTGAGCCCAGGAATTCCATGAACTATGATTGTTCCACTGCACCCTCTGATTGTATTTTCTGGCTGAGATGTGAGTGAAAGAGAGAACTTAATTATGAATCCAATTGTTTGACTTGAACAACTGGAAGGGTGAAATTTCCATTTATTGAGGCAGGAAAGACTAGAGAAGTTGCTGGAGGTTTCGGGGAGGTAGGCAGGAGGAGTTGAGTTTTGGACATGGCGCAGGAATTATTAGACACCCGAAGATCTCAATTAGTCACTGAGATACACTAGTTAGGAATTCAGGGCAAAAAAGAATACTGCAAATATGTATTGAGTTAATGAATGTATTCATTATTGAACAAACCCATTGCATAACTTTCATCTAAGTCATTGCTTAATATATGGCAAATATTTTAGTACTTATTCACATGCTGCAGAGAGATACATAGTGGAAAAGGCACCAGCTTCTAATCAGACAAATTGAGTTTGAATTCTGCTTCTTCCACTTAGTTATCAAAAATCTGGGGGAAATTAATATGTGAGAACCTGTTCTCCCCTATGTAAAGGGTAAAATAATACTTCCTTAATTGGATTTATTGAGGAATTAATGAAATAGTATATAAGTAAGAATCCACATAGAATAGACACTCAATACAGATAAGTTCTCTCCCACCATGCCTTAAGAATTCAGATAAAAGTCTGAAATGAATGGTTTTTTTGTCACTTCAAAAATAAATACCTGGACAAATGGCTACAAATATGACTTCAGACAATAATCATTGATTAATGGACAGAAAATAGATTGTAATAAATATATTATTGCAATATCTTTATTAACTAAGAAGGGCAAATCATAAAACTTACACCAATACTCTCTCTTGCACCCATTAAGTGAACATGACTTTCTTTTACACTTTGCCCCAACTTCACTTCGAAGTCCTTCCTAACAAATTTTTTTGAGTCAACTACCAAGAATCAATGAGATTTGTATAAGAGATAAAAATGTATCAGCAAATCGGGGTTACTCAACAGCACAAAGTAGAGCAATTATTTGTATTAATAGTTAAAAATTAAAAATCAAAATATATTGACACAAACTTTAAGAAGTTCTCATATGTAAATTTTACATATTACAGCTTTGCATATTCAAGCATTAAACTCTTATTTATATAGCCATACCTTTTCAGTTCTCTGAATGCTCAATTCTTAGGATCCTGAAACTATGTAAATAGGGTATATTTTATTTATAATAACATTTAAAATTCATATACTTGGATGAGTGATCAACATCTTATTCAAAATTTTAAACTTTAAATTCTAGAATATTCAGGCTAACAAAGATCATAAAGAAGTAACATTATTGATTAATAAGAGGAAAACAAAGTATAATTGAATACAGACTATGTATAATTTATTATGCTAAATATTTTACCTATAAATTCCTACTAACCTCTAATTATAAATATTTCAAAGACAAGAGAATTGAAGCTTAAATGTAGTTAAGTTTATAAAATTCAGAAGCATTTGATCTGGGTTTTAAACACATTCGTTTGTTACTCCAAAGCTTATATTCTTTATTCTGTGTTACACTTCTCGAGAGAACTGTATCATAATAAAACAGTTAGCTGTTTGACCTTGGTCTGGTCACTTTAGTAATTAATTCTATGCCTAAAGTTTCTTATCTATACCCCTAATAAAATGGAATAGATGTTTATGATCAAGATTAGCTGTCAGTTTATAGAACTTTTGTTAGAAATGTTTGTCTACTGATAGGTGAAATTGAGCTTCAATTTTTTCAGACATAAACATGATAATAATAGTAATAATAAGAATAATTAACATTTATTGCATGTTTCCTGTGAGTCAGGCACAATGAGAGCAGTTCTCATATGGATACAAGTGTGGAACAAGGTGAATGGAAATAAAAGATAAAAGAAAGAGGGCATCAAGTCACAGGAAAAGAGTACAGAATTGAGACATTTTTGAAAATTTCTTGAAGATGACACAAAACAACACCAATTATAGAACTTAGTATGCTCATACTAATAATGTCTTATTTCTTTGAGTGCATTGACTTTCTCATTTAAGAGGCAGGTGTCCTGTTGCAGTATAAAGTTTGCCATTTTAAAATAGATGTTAGTGAGAAAATAGAATTCCTTTTACAAAACTTCACATTGCAGTCAAATTTCTGAAAGCAAATCTCTTAGGTGAAAAGAAAAATATATTTGTCAATTAAATATCTTTTTTCTTCCCCAATTATCTGTATTTAATACTGATATTTCTCTTAAAATATTCTGCATTTCCACTTTTTGGACCATATCAATTGGTAGTCCTTGCCCTTCTCTATCTGCTTTTGTCTCTCAATATAACGTTAATTACATGAATATAACTGCTTGTTTATATGACAGCTTTCTTTAATGGGATTTTAGCTCTTACCAGGTGGGAACTGTGAGGTAGCAATTGTTTAATCCTCAGTAAAGAGTGCAGTAACGGGCATAAAAATAATCCATGTTTATAGAGAGGAAAAGAGAAAGAAAGGAAGGAAGTCGGTAATAGACCTCCAGATAGTCATAATAGTCACACTGTTGTCAATTCAAATGGCTGTACAATCCCAACACGTGATGCAGTTTTCATCATGAACCATGTAAACTACTAGTTTCTCTTCAATTTCTTAATCAGCATGATCAAGGCCAGTAAAACCAGAGAGTTTCATACAGGCAAGTGATCTTTGGCAGGGACTGAACTTGTCTCTAAACGAGTATAAGGTTTGTATTTGTATATAAGTGAGTAACGATGCATAAGACATGGCATAATGTTAACGTTTCACATTCTCTGAGATGTTTCTCTGAAAACGTGATTAGAATGCTCGCTTCATTTGTTCAGAATGCATGCATATTTCGGCTTGTTGGGATTCACTAATGGTTTACTGGATATGCAAGAGCCTTCCTATGTTTTCAACTTCATTAACAGAAAGGAAAGAAAAGGGCCATATTTTCTCTGTAGGCATTTAAATATATATAACTTGATTATTAATTCAGTCAAATTATGAGTGATGCCTATTATCTTTATAAATAGATATAAAAAGCATATAGATATGAAAGAAGCATTGATGTGGAAAATACTACAATAACAAATCTTATAAGAAAGAGTTTTAGAAATAGCTTGCCAGAAGGGTAATGACCTCAATTAAATTTTATGTGAAATAATAATTGGTGATTTTAATAAAGAAACACTATTGCAAACTGCGTATTTGATAATATAATATTTTGGTATTTTTAAATTTCCCTCTGGCTTGCATTTATATTAAATAAAAATCTTTGAGATAATCAAGTAAGATTTATAATTTAAAGTGGCTTTTCTTTCAACATACTCAAGTAGCTTTTAAATAGTTTTAAATTCGAAAGGATGGAGAAAAGAATATTAAAGGTCTTCCTGTAGATATTTTTTTCTATCAATGAGAGAAAATTATTCTGCTATAAAACTGTACTGTAAATATCAAATTACATATGTCTAAGGAAGACAAATTAAAAACCATGGTACAAGGAGACATTTCAGTGAGATAAACATGTTTGGTGTGAATCATCTGGAAAATATAAAATTGAAGTAACACTTTTCCTGTATGAATGTAATCTATTTCCACATATATACGGCCTTTACTGAGGCTTATACATTTTTTGAACAAATGTATAGTTCACATAAAATACTCATAGACAATGTTGAGTTTGGATAACTTTGCAATTCAACTAGGAAAGGTTTTTATTACTATCATTACAAACAAACAAAACATTTTCCTGTAAGACAGTGCTGAAATATATATACACTACATAGCTGCCATGCATACTTAAATGTTAAATTTAAATTAAATTTAGAAAAAGCAAAACCTGCGTTGTGATGTTTATTTTCTTCAGGCCTTGTATAGACTTTTCTGTTGCATAACGTGATTTTTATCCAGGTTCAGAATGAAGCCTGCCCCATGGGGAAGGGTTTGCATCAGCTTTTTTTGTTATTTATGTAGCATAGTTGTTCTCAGTTAGTGTTCAGTATTGTTAACAACAATAATAATTAGGTGAGCTTGTAGTGAAATGAACAACCATCAGTAGCAGGCATGTTTTAAGGGGATGCACGAGACATATGAATAAACTGGTTTAGAATCACTGAAAATTGGCTGGGTGGTGGCTTATGCCTGTAATTCCAGCCCTTTTGAAGGTTGAGGTGGGAGAAACACTTGAGGCCAGGAGTTCAAGACCAGCCTAGGCAACACAGCGAGAACTCTTCTCTATAAAAAACAAAACAACGGAAAAAATGTTCATACTGCCGATATATAAAATATTTTATATCGTTAGTATATACTACCTACTGTATTTAAATTGTATGCTACTCTGCTATTTTTTTGCATCAGATTATATTTTCTTTGCATGATTGGAATTTTACCAACTGTATTTTGAGGAGAAATATGACAATATTCCTGGCTATCATAAATTCTCTTTATTACTAAATAGGATTTCCAAGCATTTAGTATGTCAGTATTAACCATTAAAATGGGATAAGTCCCAAGCATACCTATAGGACACTCACTATCCTGGTGGTTCTCTTCTGGACATGCTCGAATTTCTCAAATTTTTTCTTCAAGCGTGGCACCTGAAGCAACCATAATATTCTAGATACACTCTGACAAATGCAAAAATTGGTGTAAAACCTCTTTTTTGATATCCTGAATATGATAAAGCTATTAATCATGCTTGAGGCTCAGTGAACTTACTTAATAATCATATCTTGCTACTGGTATATGGGATTTGAGGTGATTTTCTAGGAGTTTTATTGCGATCTCCAGGGAATTTAGTAATCAACCTCACTGCTGAATGCATCGATCAGAGTCACCATGGCTATAACCACAGGAACCCACTAGCAGAGCTCCAGTGTCAGAAGGTCAGTTAAGAACAGCTCAAAATTCTCTCCAGGGAATTTTCTAGGACATGCATTGCTTAGTTGCAGTAACATTAATAGAAATATCAGAAAACCACGCCATTACATACAATTCTGCTAAAGAAAAGCTCTGGACTCAGAGATGCTGCTGTAATAAGTTAGATAGCACGTGGGCAATCTAGCAATTTGTAATTTGTCATCATGTAGAACTTTTAAATCCATTTTCTAAATATGTTGATACTAGTAAATCATGCACTATTTTATTTCCAGGACATAATATCTTTGATTATAAAAGGAGAGGCATCGAATATAAATCAGAAGATTTTTGTTGTTGTTGTTTTAATGTGACTTATTCAGTTATAAATAAACTTATCTGATGGAGAGGAGCTAAAATGACAGCAGACACAACACTGGAATGGGTTCTTTATGAAACAGTAGTGATCTAGCGTTACCCTCACTGCTCCCTGGTGCCTACACACACACACACACACACACACACACACACGCTTTACCAGATCCCATGCACTGAGGCAGCTAGAATATTCTAGCACTTTTCAAGATGAATTAGACCAGATGTTCTCAACTAAGGGCTATTTTGTTCTCCAGGGAATATTTGGCAATGCCTAAAGACATTACTGGTTGATCAAAACTGGGAAGATACTTGCCTCCAGCGGGTAGAGACCTGGGCTACTGCTAAACATTCTACAATGTACAGGAAAGTCTTCCACACTAAAAAATTCTCTGGCCCAAAATATCAACAGTGTTGAAGTTGAGAAACTCTTCAGGAGACCCCCCAGTCTCCAGGCTGAGCACTACGTTGGTTGTGCTGGCTGACACTGGAGTAGCTTCAGAGGGCACCGGCTGACTATGGCGCTTTTACATCAGATCTGGGTTGTAAGCCAGGCTCTGTTGTTTTAGTAGCGATGGATTCCTTGAATGAATACCTCATTAACCAGGCATATTTTTGTCCAAATTATTCTCTTCTTTGGGTGGTTTACTGTTACTTCATTGTGTTATTTCTGCCTCACAATTCCTGCCAAGATTCTGCAATTCAGCCTAAAACTTTCACCTGACTGGTACAGTAACTCCATCTTCTTCTCTCTGCCTCCTGTACCTCCTCACATACCACGACCCTAGAGCTTCACATTTATACCTGTGAAAATAATCTGTACAAAGAACAAGCCTCATCATGTCACTCACTTGTTGGTAAACTTTGAATGGCCACCAGTTGTCACTGTGATAAAAAGCTAGCCGTGTCCTCTAGCATAACAGAGCAAACCCTGTGTAACCTGACCCTGCTTGCTTCCCCAGACTAATCTCTTGTTCCTTTGGTCCCACATTTTTCACTCTATCAATTTCCTGGAGTTCTCAGCACCAGCCATGGTGTCTCTCTTCTCAGTGTCTTATTTCAGCCTGCTTCTGTGTTTACAGGATTACCCTCACCCTCCTCAACTCTCTCCCACTTGCTTCATTTACCGCTTCCTCGAGGAAAACTTTCTGTCACCTTCCCAGGTGGGTTACTCCTGTCACATTCCCTGTATATTTCTCATTGCACTTCCCAGGTGGTTTGGAAAGCAGTCATTTGTGTTTGTCTCTGGATTCCATTAAGTTGTGAGCAAAGCCTTATTCATTTTTGTGTTCCCTAACTGCCTACGTGAGGGCCCAGAAGATAGTTGTCTATTAATTTACATAAAGTTTGGAATAAATGAATAAATAAGTGAGCACCTGCATGAGTCATTTCACTGTTGCTAGTATATTAAATTGATTTAAATGGAATAATGTGTGCTAATTTATTTGCAGAGTAATTTTAGTTATTTATATATATAATTCTATATAATAATCAATTCAAAGAAGGTCAGTAAGTTTTTTTTCTCTTTTCTAATCTATTTGTTTAGAGGTTCAGTTTACTAAGGATTCAAAGATGTGTAGATGATGAAAGAGATAATCTATTTCTAAGTTCAGATATCCTGAGAATTTCAGGTCTACCTCCCTGGTCTAAGACATAGCTGAGTCTCAAGGAAATAAACAATAATACTGAGAATATCAGCTAATACTGAGCAACTACCATAAATCAGGTACTATGCTAAGTATATGTAATTTTCTAATTTAACCTGTGAAATGGGACTGTAATTATTTCCCATATACATGAGGAAACTGACGCACAGAGACACTAAACAACTACCCTGAGTTGCCCCAATAGTATGTGAGGAAGCAGGCATAGGTTCCAGAGCTTCAGCTTTTGACCAGTATTTTCTGGTGCACCTACATACTGGCAAATTATTGCCTAAAATTCTAATTTTAAACCCGAAGATAATTTCTAGCTAATCATTCCTTAGCAATGATAAGATGAGTCATTGTGCATAAAGCACATAGTAAGTGCACAATGAAGGTATTTATTAGAATTATTATTAAGCTTTGAAATAACATAATTGTTCCGTATTAGTTTTCTACCATAAATAAAGGAAGGTCAGCTTCCCCTCTCTACCTTCAAGCCTTTGAATAAAGATGAAATATGAGTGAGCATTTTGAAAAGTGTTGTGCAATCAACAGATGTAGACTATCTTCCTTGAGCAATCATGTTAATATAGTGCATGATCATATCTAAAATGAAAAATGTTGTATTTATCATTTGTCTAAATGAGAATCAGAAATGGATTATTTTAAGGCTGGGAAAGCATGCGTACATAGGCCAGAGAAAGTGCTTGATTATGACATTCAATTGTTTCTACAGAAGATACGGTGGGTAGGATGTGGCCATTCTAAAGGGCAGACCTGGTAGATAGATCTACTTTCCAAGATGTGTGGCCTATACTCAGATTGCTAGGGTGGCGATGACGGAGGGTCCACTTTGAAAAAAAGGAAAATTTGAAAACTTCATTGTTTTCCCCCGTTGTCCACTGGAAAGGCACTTAATTATCTTACGGAGAAAATCATCTTTAGTTTTAGGTCACCACAACACTTCTTTTCCTGAATTAAGTAAACTCTTCTTTTAAAATTTCAGATACCTGGCCTGGCATAGTGGTTCAGGTCTGTAGTCGCAGCATTTTGGGAGGCCAAGGTGAGAGGGTTGCTTGAAGCCAGGAGTTCAAGTCTAGCCTGGGCATTTCCACAATAATTTTTAAAAATAAAATATAAAAACTTCAGATACCTTTCCTAAATTGAAAACCCAGAAAAAAGTTATAAACTTTATATAATGGACTGTCCTACTACATTATATAGAACCCACACTTTAGAACCTCATATTTACTTGAAGCAATAGCCTGTCACAGTCACTACAGTGGGAAATGAGAAAGTGGCCAGATAAGCCATTTGGAGGCAGGATTTTGCAGGCTGACTTAAGAGGACATACAAATTTAAGAGTACTTTGCAGTTAACTCTGCATCTCCAAACCAAAAATCTATCTGAGACAGGTCTCAATTAATGTAGAAGTTTAGTTTGCCAACATTAAATACACGCACCAGGGAGACAGGTCTGCGCTTTTCTCCAAAGATGATTTTGGGGCTTCAAAATTGAAAAGTTAAAGGGCAGCTATTGGGGAAAGAGGAATAATTTTTCAAAAGGTGTGGGTAGATGGGAGACAAATGGTTGCATTCTTTTGAGTCTTTCATCAACCTTTTGCCAAATACACAATTTACATATGAGAGAGGGTTAGAGGAATAGTCACTTATGCCTTTGTCTAGCTCAGGAATCTGCATTTTTATGTAAAATAATGTAAACAGTAGGGCAAAGCATGCAATCAGACATGCATTTGTCTCTGCTGAGCCAAGGGATGACTTTGAGTTCTGTCCTTTGTCCTGCACCTGTGAAAATACGCCGTCAATTTATCTTGCCAGGGTGAAATTCAACAGAATAAAATGGGAGGCAGGTTTTCCTGATGCAGTTCCCAGCTTGACTTTTCCCTTCGGTTAATGATTTTGGGGTCCCAAGATTTATTTTCCTTTCACAGAGCCATCAAGACTTACTGAAAATAGATAAGCAGTCACACTTGTAGGGCCAGCACCACAGATCCTTAGCAGAACTCTACTGAAGTTCTACAAGAGGGTTTCGGCCAGCGAGCTCCCCTGGAATTGCAGTTCCTAATCTTCTTTTAGCAATAGAGCTATTACTCTCTCTTTAATGGCAATTGTTGTTGACCCTAATGACTATCTAAATGACAACCAAGTGGTTCAGTAAAGCCAACCTCTTCTTACCTAGAGAAAGAGACTTTGTGGAATTGATGGAGCAGAGCGCTTTGCAGCTCTATTAGGCAGTGGTCTCCTTAACAGCTGCAGGCTTAACTTACTAGGGTCGGTACCAGGCTCTGAGTGAGACACCCACTGTTAAGATCACATCACTGCTGCCCTAGATTAGTAGCAAGACTTGCCATTATTTCCCTTTTTCACTTTGATTTTCTGTTTGACTTGTAATATTCTGATGCCTCTTTTGAATACTTGAATATAAAACTTAATATATATTGACTCAGTTGAAGACCACTTGGTTTCATGATTAGAATTTTTGTGATTAAAACATTAATGTGCTTACCTAAGGGTGAAGAAGAGTTTCTCTAATCATTGCCTTTTTTATTTAACAAAATAAAATTGTATTGAAATACCTATGCAACAACAAGTAAATTCACTTTTACTAAGCACGGTCTCAAAAATGACTTATAGTGAGAAACATCTTAGCATGTTGAACATGTTTGATTTTTTAAAAATCGTGAATGTGTCCAGGCACAGTGACTCACACTTGTTATCCCAGCACTTTGGGAGGCCAAGGTGGGAGGTTTGCTTGACCCCAGGAATTTTATTCCAGCCTAGGCAATATAGCGAGACCCCCATCAATACAAAAAATACAAAAATTAGCTGGGCATTGTGACGCATGCCTGTAGTCCCAGCTACAGGAGAGGCTGAGGTGAGAGAATCTCTTGAGCCAGGGAGGTCAAGGTTGTAGTGAGCTGAGATTGCACCACCATACTGAGCAACAGGGTGAGACCCTGTATCAAAAAACAAAACAAAACAAAACAAATAAAAATTATGAATGCATTTTAAACTCAGGTCAATATAGTATTGATTTTAATTTGAAGCTAAAGTACGATAATTATTTTATTTCCAAGGTTAAATGTGAAAAGTTGAGGCTAGACGCACCTGAGTTTGAATGTCACCTGGCCTGTAACTAGCTTAAACAAATGACTTAAACTTTGTTAGCCTCAATTTTGTCATCTACAAAATGGTGCTAATGTTATCTGCCCGCTGAGATGCAAGATTGAGTAAAATGATAAATAAAAGTGCTTAATTTAATGATTGGCAAAGGGTAGGGTCTAAAATGTCACAGATATTAAAATTATTAGAATATTCTCTTTTTTTCCAGCCCTGAATAGACACCTCATACTATGACACCCTTGAGGCTTATCGACAGCTTTAAAAACAGCTTGATATAAAAAAATCTCTCTTACAGTTTGTTCTTAACTTTCTAGCTGTTCACAGCTTCCCTTATCTCAGTCACAGCAAGGCTATCTCTTTCTCTGATGCCTTTTGCAGCTAGTAAACTCTGCCACCTCTCTCGCTTTCCTTTGCTGCTGTCTTTCGATTTAGCCACAGCGGAAGGACAAGTCTGTTACATTTCTCATTTTCTCCCCTGAATATAGGATATCACCAACTTTAGAGAGTACAGTAAAAAGGGATCAGTCTCCTTGGGAGAAGGATTGCAATTGGAGAAATCTCAACACTTGACCGTCTTTACCTGTTTGCAGTGTGTTTTTTTTTGTTTTGTTTTTTTGTTTGTTTGTTTTTTTAACTTCTTTTTTTTTCTTTTTATTATTATTATTATTATTATTATTATACTTTAGGCTCTATGGTACATGTGCACAACGTGCAGGTAAGTTACATATGTATACATGTGCCATGCTAGTGCGCTGCACCCACCAACTCGTCATCTAGCATTAGGTATATCTCCCAGTGCTATCCCTCCCCCCTCCCCCCCACCCCACAACAGTCCCTGAAGTGTGATGTTCCCCTTCCTGTGTCCATGTGTTCTCATTGTTCAATTCCCACCTATGAGTGAGAATATGCAGTGTTTGGTTTTTTGTTCTTGCGATAGTTTACTGAGAATGATGGTTTCCAATTTCATCCATGTCCCTACAAAGGACATGAACTCATCATTTTTTATGGCTGCATAGTATTCCATGGTGTATATGTGCCACATTTTCTTAATCCAGTCTATCATTGTTGGACATTTGGGTTGGTGTCTTTGTTTTAACATATCTTTCTATGAATACTCGTGCCAAGCATTCATTATTTTACAAACACATTTAATAACATCCTCAGTCTTCTTCATTTGAAGTATATATAAATCTCGATTTGTACTGGGTATCGTTAAATGTATTTTAGTATGAAAACTCTCAGTCACATGCATAAAGAATAATGAATGCTATGTAGACCCAATCGTCATTACCATGTTGTCATATGTGCTTGTTATATGCTCCTTCCCCTACCTCTTTTTTTTTGCGAATGCATTTTACAGCAAGTCCTAGACATTTTGTCAATTCACTCCTTCACATTCAGTGTAAATCTCTAAAACATATTTTTTGTGCATAACTACACTTAACTAATTTTTTTTTTGAGCCAAGGTCTCACTTTGTTGCCCAGGCTGGAGTGCAGTGGCCCAATCACACCTCACTGTAGCCTCGACCTCTGGGGCTCGACCTCTGGGGTTCAAGCAATCCTCCCACCTCAGCCTCCCAGGTAGCTGGGACCACAGATGTGTGCCACCATGTTCAGCAATTTTTTTTTTTTTTTTTGTAGAGACAGGGTCTCACTATGTTACCTAGGCTGGTTTCAAACTCCAGGGCTCAAACAATCCTCCTGCTCTGGCCTCCCAAAGTGCTGAGAATACAGGCATGAGCCACTGCACCCAGCCACACAATAAAATTTACAATATATCCTTCATAGTTTCTAATATACAGTTAACATATAATTTTCTCAATTGTCCTTGAAGGAGTGAACGGAAAACTTCTCTTTCATCATCTGAAGCTTTTTTGGAAAAATCAATGGACAAAAGGCAGAATAATAGGAGAAAAATCATACAAGTCTGTTAATGTGCATGCGACTCTTACAATACCTAAGAAAGCAAAGGCATGGCCAGATGGTAGACACTGTTGTACCATCTTGAGGTTACAGAAAGACTAGGGGCTTGGATCTTGGCAAAACAGGGTATGGAAGGGAGAGAAGAGGAGGCCTGGCCTGCAAATGTGGTCTTGTCGTGTAGATAAAACCTCACAGGTAGCACCCCTCAGAGAGAATAGATGGGATTTTTTTTTCCAGACCATACAGATATCAGATTCCTAGTTAATCTTTCCTAGATCAGAACAAGAGAGGATTTCTGAGAAAGCCTGGCTACATCAGATTTTCCATACAGATGTAAATCTCTCCTCTAAAAGGCAGATTTTCGGCTATTCTTATATTTCCAGTCCTTCTGAATAGCCATATTGAAATATGTAAAAGTATATTTTGGGGTGAAATATTTTGGTTTCCTTTATTCTAAAAACATCTTTTCACAGTTGGTCTGTTTTGCATCGTAATCCCAGTAAGGCCCAAACATTGCATTTGGTTTTGTGTTTCTTAATTAAATCCCTTTTTATCTGGAGAAGTCCTTCTCTCTCTCCTCTTTGTCGCATGCCATTGACTTGTTGAAGAAACCAGGTCAGTTATTCTGTAAACTTTCACAGGTGTTTAGTTTGCTTTTGTTTCCTGGCAGGGTTATTTAACTCATTTCTCACTCTGGTTGTTTCTCATATACTGGAAAACAGCTCTGTAGTCTAGGTTGAATTTAGGCTCACTTTTTTTGTCAAGAATTCCTTCCGTTTTGAAAACTTAAGAGTGTCTGAAGCAGGGATGATATCTGTCATCTCAGAATCAAATTTATGAATTCTAACCAGTAATAATTAAATGTGTTTATTTAATATGACAGATCACATGTCCGTCTAGCAATATGATTTTTAGAATTACAAGTAATGAAGGAAGTATATGTCTATACATATAAATATTTCTCCTTTCCATCTTTGGAGGAATGAATTAGCTCTTAATTTTATCCATGTCTATTATTTGAGGAAAAAGAAAAAGATCAAAAAGTTTCCTCTCTCATATGATTTATTTATTCATTAATTCACTTATGGAACATCATGCATTGAGATCTTACTTTGGATCAGGAACTGTGCTAAGTGCCAAATGGGATTTGATCCTTAGCTGCAAGAAATTACAATCATGTGATAATGAAGCTGATTGGTATAAAACTTGTTTCCCAGAGACTAAGAGCGGTAGGATTATATACCAACCTTGGTCCATAAAACAATGTTAAAAAAAGCACATTTTTTTCGGGGCACATGTTGTCAGGACCTCCTGAGGCTATGTCACGGGAAAAAAATGTATATAGATATCATCTAAGAAAACATCAGACAGACATGTATAGTTCAAAATAATCTAAAGTACAAACTTTATTTTATATTTGCATACCAATGACCTAAAACAGTTGACTCAACATAAGAATTTCACATCAATCATGGAATGTAGTGTCAAAAAGAAAGAAAATTTTGTTCTCAATGAAGTTTTAATTGACTAGTTTAAAATAAACCAAGTACATTGAAAAATATACAGCATTTTGTAACTTCCAATTGCTAACATAATCTAAAATATAATACAATGTATGTTAAATGTCATAACCTGTGTGAAATGCAAACTATGTTGTATTGTAGTTTGCAGGAATATACCTTAACCATTTAGAATAAGAACAAACTTCCTAAAAGAGTTTGAAGTGTAGACTCTTTCAAGAATACGTGCAATTTTTTTTTTCCTTTTTGAGACACGCTCTCGCTTTGTCACATGGGCTGGAGTGCAGTGGCATACTGTCAGCTCACTGCAGCCTCAACTTGCAGGGCACAAGCAATTCTCCTACATCAGCCTTCTAAATATCTGGGACTACAGGCCTGCACTGCCATGCCCATCTAATTTTTTTTGTAGACACAGGGTTTTGCCATGGGTTCAAGCAATCTGCCTGGGTTCAAGCGATCTGCCTGCCTTGGCCTCTCAGAGTGCTGAGATTATGGGCATGAGCCACTGCTCCTGGCCATACATGCAATTTCAATAGGATAAATATTGTAGGATATTCAGGTGTGTATGTGTTTATCAGGAAGTAAGAGGTGTCTTAATTTTTCTGGGCCGTGGGGATCACGTAGGAAAGTCCTGAATAGTGAGATTGGATCAAGTTGGTGCAAAAGTAACTGCAGATTTTGCCATTAAAAATGATTAGGTTACTTTGGCACCAACCTAATAATTGTCATTTGAAGACCTTTTATGGAGGCCCATAAATGGTCTAGGAAAATAAACAGTATAGGACCATTAAAGGTTGCCAAATAGGAAGGTAATAAGTTTGTATCAACAATTTTGGTGTAGTTATCCAGAGGCAATACAAAATAATTTTTTTTTATACTTTAAGTTCTAGGGTACATGTACACAACATGCAGGTTTGATACATAGGTATACATGTGCCATGTTGGTGTACTGCACCCATTAACTCATCATTTACATTAGATATATCTCCTAATGCTATCCCTCCCCCATCCCCCGACTCCACAACAGGCCGTGGTGTGTGATATTCCCAGCCCTGTGTCCAAGTGTTCTCATTGTTCAATTCCCACCTATAAGTGAGAACATGCAGTGTTTGGTTTTCTGTCCTTGTGATAGTTTGCTCAGAATGATGGTTTCCAGCTTTAACTGTGTCCCTTCAAAGGACATGAACTCATCCTTTTTTATGGCTGCATAGTACTCCATGGTGTATATGTGCCACGTTTTCTTAATCCAGTCTATCATTGATGGACATTTGGGTTGGTTCCAAGTCTTTTCTATTGTGAATAGTGCCACAATAAACATATGTGTGCATGTGTCTTTATAGTAGCATGATTTATAATCCTTTGGGTATATATCCCGTAATAGGATCATTGGGTCAAATGGTATTTCTAGTTCTAGATCCTTGAGGAATCGCCGCACTGTCTTCCACAACGGTTGAACTAGTTTACACTCCCACCAACAGTGTAAAAGTGTTCCTGTTTCTCCATATCCTCTCCAGCACCTGTTGTTTCCTGACTTTTTAATGATCACCATTCCAACTGGTGTGAGATGGTATCTCATTGTGGTTTTGATTTGCATTTCTCTGATGCTCAGTGATGATGATGAGCATTTTTTCATGTGTCTGTTGGCTGCATAAATGTCTTCCTTTGAAAAGTGTCTATTCATATCCTTTGCCCACTTTTTGATGAGATTGTTTGATTTTTCTTGTAAATTTGTTTAAGTTCTTTGTAGATTCTGGATATTAGCCCTTTGTCAGATGGACTGCAAAAATTTTCTCCCATTTTGTAGGTTGCCGGTTCATTCTGATGGGAGTTTATTTTGCTGTGCAGAAGCTCTTTCATTTAATTAGATCCCATTTGTGTATTTTGGCTTTTGTTGCCATTGCTTTTGGTGTTTTAATCATGAAGTCCTTGGCCATGCCTATTTCCTGAATGGTATTGCCTAGGTTTTCTTCTAGGGTTTTTATGGTTTTAGGTCTAACACTTAAGTCTTTAATCCATCTTGAATTAATTTTTGTATAAGGTGTAAGGAAGGGGTCCAGGTTCAGCTTTCTACATATGGCTAGCCAGTTTTCCAGTCACCGTTTACTAAATAGGGAATCCTTTCCCCATTTCTTGTTTTTGTCAGGTTTGTCAAAGATCAGATGGTTATAGATGTGTGGTGTTATTTCTGAGGGCTCTGTTCTGTTCCGTTGGTCTATATCTCTGCTTTGGTACCAGTACCAAGCTGTTTTGGTTACTGTAGCCTTGTAGTATAGTTTGAAGTCAGGTAGCGTCATGCAGAGGCAATACAAAATAATTTAAGGGAGAGACCAGGACCCTTATTAGCAGGTGATTACAGTGGATGGCATGACTGCTGATAGCCTCTTCCAGTTATTCAGTGCAGGATTTGCAGAGTCACGCTTGTAGGGTTCCAGTGGCTCACAGGCAGCACCTGCTAATGTCTCATGATCTGCACTTTCAGGATACCTGTTAGCACCCGTCCTCTGAACAGCCATGCCCTGAACCTATGATTTTTTTGCATTTAGTGTCTATATCCATTGTCACTATATATAATCATCTGCTGACTTGCTGTATAATTCTACCACCAAGGAAGGAAGTATTAGCTGAAATATAGCCCATAGTCTACCCACCTAAATGTTGACCTCAGGCAGAGGAGTGTGGCCATCTTTTAGAATGGAGAGGTTTTGAGAATTCACCCAGTTGCTATAGGGGCTAGCTGAGTCACTGCCTGTATTCCACGGCTGCTCCTTATTCATTCGGTACTGGTCTCTTCTTTTAATGTTATATGTTTGTTAACAGTATATTAGCTAACATCTTGAGGGCTAAATATCAAACAAACAAGTAAAAAACATGTCTGCTGCTTTGCTGCAATCCATGAGATGCCAATTTTTACTCCTATTTAAAGGATTTCAAACCTACAGAATGTTGTATGAGCACAGAAATCATGAGAGTTGTGCAGAAGCTGCTTAGAAGGCAAGTATGAGTCCATTTTGAAATATGTTGATAAAGGCGACTGGTGGAAAAGGCAGACACACCACTGGGAATGTATTCAACTCTCTGAGTGGAAGCTAAAACCTAGAGAAATGTAGTTAAGTGTCATAGTATGGAGATTATAGTTGTAACTGTAGATAAGACAATAAAAACAAAAGAGAAAGCATATACAATGAAGAATATATATTGTAGAACATTTGGTTGTTTACTAATACATAGTTCAGGAAAAGCAGAAATACTAGAAATTGGCAAGAGAAAATACCAATCAAAATCATGATTTCCAGTCAGGCTGTTCAGTGTTCATCACTGTTTTCACACATCTTGATTTACCTTTCCTCTACTGTAATTGTAGTAACTAAAAGCTACAGGGCATTAAAGAAGAATAGAAAATCATAATAACAAGGTATTGCATTTCTGCACATTTTTAAATCTACACACTGAAAATCTTATTTAGCTGTGGACCCAAATATATTTTTTAATCCGACCTTTGGCTCAAACTCAAATTGTTTGAAGTAAACCTTTATCAACAATGAAAGTTGTCTTCATGATACTCCTTCTTCTTTTCTCAATTTTTTTCTCTTGAGCTAAAATATACGAAACATAAAACTTACCATCTTAATCATTTTAAAGTGTACAGTTCCTTGACATAGAATACATTCGTAATGTTATGCATCCTTCACTTCTATCCATCTCCACAACTCTTTTCATCTTGTGAAGCTGAAACTCTATGGTTATTAAACAATAACTCACCATTCCCCTCTCCCCTCATCCCTAGCAACTTCCCTTCTACTTTCTGTCTCTATAGATTTTGACTACTTTAAGTATTTCACATAAGTGGAATCATGTAAGATTTGTCTTTTAGTGACTGATTTATTTTATTTAGCGTAATGCCTTCAAGGTTCATCCATGTCATAGCATATGTAAGAAGTTCCTTCCTTTTTAAGGCTAAATAACATTTTCTTGTATGTTTATAACACATTTTGCTCATCCATTTATTAATCAATGGACATTTGGGTTGCCTCCGCATTTCTGCTATTGTAAGCAATGCTGCTGTGAACATGGGTGTACAAATTTCTATTCAACATCATGATATCAATTCTTTTGGCTGCATTGTTGGATCATAATGCAGCAGCTATACCATTTCCACAGCAGCTATACCATTTTCCATTCCTACTAACAGGGCACACGTGTTTCCATTTCTTCATGTCATTGGCAACACTTGATATTTTCTGTTTCGTTGTTAGTAGCCATCTTAATAGATATGAGGTCATATCTCATTGTAGCTTTTGTTTATATTTCTGTAGTGAATGTTTAGTATCTTTTCATGTGTGTGGTTTTTTTCTTTTTTTTTTTTTTTTTTTTTTTTTTTTTTTTTTTTTGCGAGGTAACCTTGCTCTATTACCCAGGCTGGAGTTTATTGGTGCAATCTGGCTCACTGCAACCTCCACCTCTTGGTTCAAGTGATCCTCCCACCTCAGCCTCTCAAGTAGCTGAGACTAAATGCATGCACCACACCCAGCTAATTTTTCTATTTTTTTTAGTAGAGACAGAGTTTCACCATGTTTGCCAGGCTAGTCTCAAACTCCTGACCTTGGGTGATCCACCCACCTCAGCCTCCCAAAGTGCTGGGATTACAGGCATGAGCCACTGCACTTGGCCCTTTTCATGTACTTTTCATGGCTATTTGTATATCTTGTTTGGAGGCATGCCTACTCAAGTTCTTTGCCCATTTTTGAATTGAATTGATTATTTTTTCATTATTGAGCTTTAGAAGTTCTCTATATATACTGAATATTAATCCCTTATCAGTTGCAAATATTTTCTCCCATTCTCTGGGTTGTCTTTTTACTCTGTTGTTACTGTCTTTTGATGCACAATTTTTAAAAATTTTTATAAAGTCCAGTTTGTCTATTTTTTATCTTGTTGCCTATGCCTTTTATGCCATATCCAAGAAAATAATCCAGTGTTGTGAAGCTTCTGTCCCATGTTGTCTTCTAAAGGTTTTATAGTTTTACGTGTGACCTTTAGGTTTTTAATTCATTGTGAGTTATTATTATTATTATTTTTTGCATGTAGATATCTAATTTTCCCAGAACCATTTGTTGAAAAGGTTATTCTTTCCCCATTGGATCCTCCTGGAACTCTTTTTAAAAAATCATTTGACCATGTAGGCAAGGGTTTATTTCTGGGCCCTCTATTCTATTCTACTGGTCTATATGTATGTTTTTATGACAGTACCACACTGTTTTAACTACTGTAGCTTAGTAGTAAGTTTTAAAATCTGGGAATGTGAGTCCTCTATCTTCATTTCACATGAATTATAAGGTGTTTTTTTTTTAATTTCTGCAAGGAGCATTGTTGGGATTTTGATAGTTTTACACTGAATCTGAAGATCACTTTGGGTAGTGTTGATGTCTTAACAGTTTTGTCTTCCAATCTATGAACATAGAACACATATCTATTTATTTATGTCTTCCTAAATTATTAGTTTTCATTGCACAAGTCTTTAGCTTGCCTGATTAAATCCTTAGTATTTTTTTGGTTTTAAAGCTATTGTTAATGAAACTGTTTTTATGATTTCTTTTTTAGATTGTTCATTGGTAGTATATAGAAATGCAAGACTTTTTTTTTTCACATTGACCCAATTGTATCCTGCTACTTTGCAGAATTTATATATTAGCTCTAGCAGGTTTTTTGGGGGTCTCTGTGTGTGAAATCTTTAGAATTTTCTGTATATAAAATCATATAATTTGCAAACAGAGATAATTTACCTTTTCCTTTCCAATTTAGATACCTTTTTTTCCTTGCCTGATTGCTCTGGCTAAACCTCCCAGTACTATGTTGAATAGAACTAGCAAAAGTGGGCATTATTGTTTTGTTACTGATCTTAGAGGAAATGTTTTCAGCCTTTCAGCATTGAGTATGTTTACTGTGAGTTTTCATATATGACTTTTATTTTGTTAAGGTCATTTTCTTCTATTTCTAGGTTATTGAGTTTTTTATTATAAAAGAATGTTAAATTTTGGCAAATGCTTTTTCTTTATCAAATGAAATAATCACATATTTTATCCTTCTCCCTGTTAATATGCTTGGTCTATTAAATTGATTATTGTATGTTGAACCATTCTTCCATTTCAGAAATAAATTTCACTTATTCATGGTGTATCATTCTTTTATTTTGCTGCAAAATTTCATTTACTAGTATTTTCTTGAGGATTTTTGCATCTATGTTTTTAAAGGATATTGGTCTATAGTTTGATTTTCTTGTAATATCTTTGCACAGCTCTGGGATCAAAGTAGGCTGATCTCATAGAATGTGTTACAAAGTGTTCCCTCCACTTTAATTTTTTTGAAAACTTTGAGCAGTATTAGCATTAGTTCTTCTTTAAATGTTTGGTAGAATTGGTAGAATTCACCCATAATTCCATCAGGTTCAAGATCTTTCTTTGTAGGATATTTTTATTTGTAATTTAATCTATTTACTAGTGATAGTTCCATAAATTTTCTATCACTTCATGATTTAGTGTTGGTAGGTTCTGTGTTTCTAGAAATTTTTCGATTTTATCTAGATTCTCCAATTTGTTGGAATACAATTGTTTATAGTACTCTCATAATACTTTTATTTTTGTAAAATTAGTAATAATGTTACCAATTTTATTAAAATTTTAGTAATTTGAGTCTTCTTTCTTTTTTTTCTTAGTCCACCTAGCTAAAGGTTTTTCAATTTTGCTGATCTTTTAAAATAATCAAATTTCGTTTCATTGATTTTTCTCTATTTTCTATCTGCTATTCTATTTATCTTTGCTCTAATGTCTATTATTTTCTCCCTTCTGCTAGTTTTTGAATAAGTTTGTTTGTGTTTTTCTAGTGCCTTAAGTTGTAAACTCAGGTTGTTGATTTCAGATTTTCTTGCTTTTTAATGTAAGCATTTATAGCTATAAATTTACCAATTACCACTGTTTTCTATGTGTCACATAAGTTTGGGTATGTTGTATTTTCAATTTCCTTTATATCTAAGTGTTTTCTATTTTCCGTTGTAATGTCTTCTTTAAGACCATGTTGATTAATTACAACAAATTTTTGGATTTTCCAGT
Organism: Pongo abelii; assembly: GCF_028885655.2. Taxonomy (NCBI): domain Eukaryota; kingdom Metazoa; phylum Chordata; class Mammalia; order Primates; family Hominidae; genus Pongo; species Pongo abelii. The sequence goes on from NC_071988.2 coordinate 203,083,340, forward strand.
ATTACTTTTATTATTGATTTCTAATGTCATCATTGTGCTTGGAGAAGAGACTTCAGATGATATCTATTTCTTTTTTAATCTATTGAGGCTTAATTTGTGACCCATCACATGGTCTATCCTGGAAACTGTTTTATGTGCACTTGAGAAGAATGTGTATGATGTTGTTGAGTAGAGTGTTCTGTATATGTCTGTTAGATCTAGTTTATCATATTTAACTTCTCTATTTTCTTACTTATCCTCCATCTGGTTGTATCTCCATTATTGAGAATAGGGTACTGAAGTCATCAACCATTACTGTAGAACTAGCTATTTTTCCCTTTAATTTTATCAATTTTTGATTCACATATTTGATTGTCTGTCATTAGGTACATAAGTGTTTATAACTGTTACGTCTTGCTATATTGAATCTTTTATTAATATATACTGCTATTTTTTTCTCTTTTAAACGTTTTAGAAGTCTATTTTGTCTGATATTAGTATAGCTACTCCTGCTGTATTTGGATTACTATTTGTATGGAATATCTTTTTCCATCTTTTCACTTTTAATCAATTTTTGTTGTTGGATCTAAAAGTAGTCTCTTGTATGTAGCACACGGTTGGATGATGTATTCTTATCAGTTTTGCTAATCATTGTCTTTTGATTGGAAATTTTATTCCATTTACATTTAATTAATGATAAAGAGGAACTTACTTTGTTCATCTTACTATTTGTTTTCCATAATACCTTATAACTTTTTAGTTCTCATTTCCTGCATTACTATCTTCTTTTGGTTTTAGTTTTTGTATTGAAATGTTTACATTTATTTCTGATTTTCTTTTGTATATATTCTATAGCTGTTTTCTTTGTGGTTATCATGGAGATTACACTTAACATCCTAAAGTTATAACATTCTAATTTGTGTTTATACCAGCTTAACTTCAATAACATACAAAAACTTTTCTCCTTTACAGCTTCATCCCCACAGCTTTCAGTTGTTGATATCAGAGAATTACATATTTATACATTGTGTGCCCATAAACACACACTAATACTTCTTTGAAATGCACTACTTTAAAAAATTATTTGGAGTTGAATATGTGGAGTTATATACCAAAGTAATACTAGATTTTGGACTAATACTTCTTCTAATGTATTAGTCTCTCAAATCATATAGGAAAAAAAGTAGAGTTGCAAACTTTTGTTACAATCATACTAAGTTTTACAAATGCCCATTTATTTCCCTTTATTGAAATCTGTTTCTCTCCATATGACTTCAAGTTACTGCCCAGTATCCTATCATTTCACAGAAGTCCCTTGAACATTTTTTACAGCGTGGGTCTAGTCCCTTGGGCTTTGCTTATCTGGAAAAGTCTTAATTTCTTTCTCACTTTTGAAGGATAGTTTTGCTAGATGTAGGATTTGGGTTAAGCAGGGTTTTGTTTTGTTTTTCTTTTAGCACTTTGAATAGATCAGCCCACTGCCTCTGGCCTCCAAAGTTTCTGGTGAGAAATCTGCAAGTAATCTGATCCTTGACTATTATGAGTTGGTTCTCTCTTTCTGCTTTCAAGTTCTCTGTCTTTTTGTTTCAAAAGTTTGATTATAATGTATCTTCGTATGGATCCCTTTGAGTTAAATTTAGCCGGAGTTCACTGATTTTCTTGCATGTTAATATTCATGTCTTTCATAAAATTTGAAATCTGATTGTCATTAGATACATATATGCTTATAATTGTTATATCTTCTTCAGCCATTATTCAGTTTTCAGCCATTATTTCTTCACATAGTCTCCATGACCCTTTCTCTTCCTTTTCTCCTTCTGAGACCCCTGCAATGCATACATGAATCTGTTTCATGATGTCCCAGGGGTCCTTTAGTCCCTATTCATTTTTATTCAACCTTTTTCTCTCTGTTTCCCAGATTTATTAATGTTCATTTTCCTATCTTCAACTCCTCAAATCTGCCTCCTCAAATCTGCATATAATCCCTCTAGTGAATTTTTAAATTTCAGTTAAATTTAGTTATTATTATTTCAACTCCAGAATTTTTTGTTTCTTTTTAGGTTATTTATCTCTTTATGGATATTTTTATTGTGTTCATACATCATTTTCTTGACTTTCTCCACATCTTCCTTTAGTTCTTTACACATCTTTAAGACAGTTGTTTTAAATGTTTCTCTCATATAGCTGCCATCAGGTTTTTTTCAGGGGTAGTTTTTGTTAATTTACTTTTTTTCCTTTGCATAGGCCAAACTTTTCTGTTTCGTTGTATGCCTTCTCATTTTTTGTTGGAAACTGTACATTTGAATCTAATAATATGAAGTAAGTACAGAAAGATGTTATACTTTTCTCACCTATCATAAAGGTTATGGCTGACACTCTTATAACAAAACACAGATTAACAGGATAAAAGCATAACAAATTTATTTAACCAAAGTTGTATGTGATACAGAAGAGTTCAGAAATGAAGATTCAAAGACCTATGGAAAATTGCCTATTTTTATACTTATATACATTGAAGAACAGGCAGCCATGTAGAAATGTGACTGGACAAAACGGTATAATATAACGGTAATAGACTGAAGGGGGAACCCCAGTGAGTCTTGTCTAGATTCTTCTTGGCATCTCTGTATGGCTTTTTTTTTTTTTCAGGTATTGGGAAGAAACTTTCTAGAATGAGGGTCTTTACAGGAGAAGGGAGAAAAAGAGAGTACCCTTTCTATGTTTTATGGCTTATTTGGGAAAGAGTAGTTCTAATTTCTTTTTCTTTTTTCCTTTTTTTTTTTTTTTTTGAGAAGGAGTTTTACTCTTGTTGCCCAGGCTGGAGTGCAATGGCACGCTCTTAGCTCACTGCAACCTCCACCTCCTGGGTTCAAGCGATTCTCCTGCCTCAGCCTCCCAAGTTGCTGGGATTACAGGCACCTGCCACCACACCCAGCTAATTTTTGTTATTTTTAGTAGAGACAGGGTTTCGCCATGTTGGCCAGGCTGGTCTCGAACTGCTGACCTCGTGATCCACCTACCTCGGCCTCCCAAAGTGCTGGGATTGCAGGTGTGAGCCAACGCGCCTGGCAAGAATAGTAGTAATTTCTACAACACACCTTGGGATAAAGAAATTCTCATTTCTATGAGTTGCTTCGGGGAGGAAGAAAGGAGACAGGAGGATAGGAGAAGGTCACAGAGATCTTGCTTCTGAGGCCCTCCCACTGTCCTTCAGCTTAAAGCACTCAGCACACCCAACTGGCATACTTTGAAATATCATGTTTTGAGCCCCACCAGTGATAACTCTGGAAAGCATAGTCTCCCTCTTCCTCAGGGTTTGCTGTTTGTTTTGTTTTTGTTATGTGTTTGTTTTGTTGTTGTTGTTGCAGGTTATCTCTGTGCCTAGAATTAGCCTGTGGTGTAAAGCTAAGGTTTTCCTAGCTCTTTTCTGATCCTTTCCCTGGGCACAGGTAGTCGCTTTCTCATTTTCCCCATGTATACTGTTGTTTTTTTGAATTTCCTAAGTCTTTAATATCTGACTCCCAAAAGGGGAAAAAAGAGAAAAATGACAGGGATTTGAGAGAGGGTGCAGGCCCTTTAAACCCTCTGGAAGTCATTTCAACTGGAGAGGGCGGAGCAGTGGATTGCATTAATGAGGCAGGGGCAACAATGGCTGCCTGCCTTTTGTCTGCACCTCTGTGATCTGAAGCAACAATCAGTGCTCAGAGCACAGATCCCTGATATTTGGAGAACAGGGCCCTCTTTACCTCCTCTGGCTCCTACAAGCTGTTTTCAGGGTTTCAGAAACAGGTGCACATCAGGTTTGCCAGGTAGTGAGGGGTGGGGGATGAGTAGCTGCTACTCTGCTAAAAGCTGAAATCGATGGAAATTAACCATACTTCACTGTCTAAGCCTTCCCCTGGAAGTTGCAAGCCTTCAATACATTCCAGAGTTCCAAAATAGTTAGAGATTCCACTGACGCAATTATTGTCTAGGTGGGGAGACAGATTCTCGGAGCTTCCTACTCTGCCATCTTCCCAGAATCCTCCAATAAGTCCCTTAGTTTTTTCAAGATAAGCATTTCAAATGTTTTGCAAGATTAATTTTATCAAAATTATATTTATTATACTTCAAGGATTGAAACCTTGAAATATATTTTCATGAAATGGGAATATAACTAAAATAATTTAAATAGAGACTCCAAGGAAAATATGAGATTCTTGTTGAATATTGTTCTAAGATCTTTTTTAATTGTCCAAACCAACCAACCAACCAGAGAAAAGGACGTAAAGGCAAAAATAAATAACCATTTCCCCTCATTTTCTGCTTTTGAGTACTAGTAAAGGAAAAGAGTTTTGTAGACTAATGGAAATGTTTGCTTCAAGAAATAGCCACTTTTTCCTTGCTTCTCTTTATCTCACTATTTTATCAACTAGTGTGTGGAAAAATTATTTATTGACATTGTTTCTAAAGAACATCAGGATTTCTAAAAACAGATGCACAAACAATCCAAAAACAAATGTGTATTTGTATATTTAAGTTACTTTTGATCAATGGATTTAAGAGAAGGGCCAATACCACCAAAGTGTAAATCAGTTTAAACCATACAGAATGCACACTTACTAGGATTTACAGTATTATTTGTTATCACTATGTGTTACGGGAGGCAGGGAGGTAAGATTGCTAATAAGGGAATTTTACTTAACTATTTACATGTTGCTGAGATACCCTAATATTTTTTAGAATATTTCTTAGCTAAATTATTAGTTTTTAAGGGCCCAGGGTTATATATTTTTCATAGTGTTTTGCAATTCAGGAGGATGAATAGAGTTCAACACAAGAACTGCAAGCCAGTTATGGAAACTAGTGTCAAGATAGGCATTAGAGAAATTTAAGTAGGCTGGCGTGGTGGTTCACGCCTGTAATCCCAGCACTTTGGGAAGCCAAGGCAAGAGGATCATGAGGTCAGGAGATCGAGACCATCCTGGCCAACATGGTGAAACCCCATCTCTACTAAAAATACAAAAATTAGCTGGGTGTAGTGGCGCACACCTATAGTCCCAGCTGCTCAGGAGACTGAGGCAGGAGAATGGCTTGAACCCATGAAGCGGAGGTTGCAGTGAGCCGAGATGGTGCCACTGCACTCCAGCCTAGCAACAGAGTGATACTACATCTCAAAAGAAAAAAAGTTTAAGTAGTAAAACATATCATTCAGTTTAGAGAATTTTGATAGATGTGATAATACTGAAAGTGGATCTTGAAAGATAACGAAAAATTGATGTTCATTTGATTCATTTAGAAAAATTTTCTGAACCCCTTTTAAGTATCAAATGTTGTTTGACTTACTAAAGATACCACTGTCAGTCAAACAGGCATAGTCCCAGTCCTCAAACAGCTTAATTCATGAGCGAGAAATAGAAAATGAACAAGTAATATACAATATAATATTAGGTATTGACAAGCCCTGTGAAGAAAACACTACCCACTACTCACTTTAAGAAGTTATGGACAAGAGTGGTATTTTAGAAAAGGGTGATAGGGGGTGGGGCTTGGTGGCTCACGCCTGTATTCCAAGCACTTTGAGAGGCCGAGGCAGGCAGATCACGAGCTCAGGAGTTCAAGACTAGCCTGGCTAACACAGTGAAACCCCATCTCTACTAAAAATACAAAAATTAGCTGGGCACGCACCTGTAGTCCCAGGTACTCAGGAGGCTGAGGCAGGAGAATCATTTGAACCCGGGAGGCGGAGGCTGCAGTGAGCTGAGACTGCACCACTGCACTTCAGCCTGGGCGACAGAGTGAGACTCCGTCTCAAAAAAAAAAAAAAAAAAAAAAAAAAAGAAGAAAAGGGTGATTGGAAAGTCTCTCTCTGAGGAGGTAATACAGGAAGCGAAGAAGAAAACATGTCAATAGAGGATGAGCATTCCAGGTAGGGAGAAATACAAGGGGAAAGGCCAAAAACAAGAATATGCTTGGCATGTTTGAAAAACATCAAAAAGGTTGCAAACTACAGTACAATGTGTTGTAAAGAGAAAAAGTGTGATCTTTTTTACATTCATCACAAAGTCTATGGCCGAGACTCCTATAACAAAAGATTAACAAAAGAAAGGCATAACAAGTTGATTTAATGTGAGTTTTACATGACGTGTTCAAAGAAAAACTTTAGCCAAATTAAATTTAAAAGAGTAATGAATGAGTCATGAATCAAACAACCTCCTGAGCCAGAGTAGGCTCAGACTCCAGAGCAGTCACACATTGGAAGAAGATTTATGAACAAAAAAAGAAAGTGATCTCTATGAAATCACTTTCATAGAGATTTCATAGGAAGTGTGAGGTACAGAAACAGCCAGACTGGTTACAGCTCAGTGTTGTCTTATTTAAACATGGTTTGAACAATTGGCCACATTTGATTGGCCAAAACTCAGTGATTGGCACAAGAGTAGGTTACAGCCCATGTACACCTCTATTTAGGTTATAGTTCACAATATACAGATAAACCTTTAGGCTGAACTTAAAATACATAAGGAGGCAGCTTTAGGCTAAACTTTGTTTACCACATGGGAGCCTTCAGAAACTAAGACCCAAAGAAATGGGGAGATCTGTGTGTTTTCACAGGCAGTTATACATAAGCATGATTGGAGGACAAAGGGGTATGACCTAAACATAATCAATTGGGGGAAAGTTAGCAAGGCCTGTTTGTTCAGTTTCTTCTTGGTGTCATTATGTTCATTCCTTCCTTCCAGGTTTGGTGTAGGACACCTGTCACACGAGGTTCTTTGGAGAAGAAGGTCAGAGAATGAACCTCCTAGGTTTTTGTTTTGTTTTGTTTTGTTTTTTGAGATGGAGTCTCACTCTGCACCAGGCTGGAGTGCAGTGGCGTGATCTTGGCTCACTGCAAGCTCCCCCTCCTGGGTTCAAGTGATTCTGCTGCCTCAACCTCCCGTGTAGCTGGGACTACAGGTGCGTGCCACCACGCCCAGCTAATTTTTTGTATTTTTTAGTAGAGACGGGGTTTCACCATGCTAGCCAGGATGGTCTTGATCTCCTGACCTTCTGATCCACCTGCCTCGGCCTCTCAAACGCTGGGATTACTGGCATGAGCCACCTTGTCTGGCCCCCTCCTAGGTTTTATGGTCTGCTTCAGGGAAGAAGGGGGAGAGGGAAGGTCAGACAGAGCTTACTGCTTGTGCTGTTTTCTTCATTTCCAAGGTGTCATATTTTGGGTTAGCATTTCTTACACCCCATCAGAGTAAAGGAGAAAATGGTAGGAAATGCAGACAAGGCCACAGCCTGGTGCCGAATCCTGTAGCACCTTGTCAGAAAAACACTAGTGTTGAAGGGTGTTTCAGGCAGAAAGGTCAAGGTGTAGAAAGACACATATGCCAGAATATGAATGGTATGTTCAGAACCTTTTAAGCAATTCACTGTGACTTTGTTGCATTTCACAAATGGGAAGTATTAAGAAATAACAAAATGAGGATATGCAGGAGTTGGGCCGACTTGAGGCTTCTTTCATTAAGCAGATTAGGACTGTGAGAGCAATTGGAGTAGAGGCTGGTGTGTCTCCTTTGTGTGTTGGTAGGATCGCCATCCGCAGAGTGAAAACCAGTCGAGGTGAGTGAGACTGGGGGGTAGGAAACCGGCGAGGATGGTATGTGGCCAAAAAGCAAATGATCAGAACTGCAACAGAAAGGTGACATTAAACAGTGTTAAAAGGTAAAATCTTCTCATTAACTAAACCACATGGTAAGGTCCTGAAGGGCAAAAACCATAAATCCTGTAGTATCATTGCCTCACAAATAAAATACACTCAATAGACGCTTGTAGCAATTATTTGCTTTAACTTGAAATTTGGATATATCAAAATGAAGATAGAGAAACCCTTATATAATTAGGAAAAATGTAAGTTTCTGATTATATATATACATTGGTAGACAAAGAAGATATTTTAAAACCTTAACAAAGAATGCACTGGTCAAGAGTTCTGCCAAAATTAGTTCAAATTGATGGTAAATAAATATAATAATTTTTTTTCATCTTGGAGCAGAAGAATTCTGACACTTAGCGGTCAGTGTTGTTCACCATACTAAATACAGTTTTGGTTACTTGCATCAACTATTTTGATAGTCAAAAGACCAGAAGAAGATCTGCTGGTCATTATAATTCATCAAAGAATTCCACGTAACTTGATGACTTTATACAAGGCCTTTCCATCCCCTTAGGCAGAGTAAAAACCATTTGGAAACATTTCATGGAAGAGTAACACAAGCAATTAAGGTGTAATATGGCTAAATGACAGTTGAAAAGACTTAAAAGTCTTAATTGAAATGAGAACGCTTCTAGGAATGGCTTGAAGTGGTAGATTTACTTAGATTAATGTGAGTAAAATAAGAGATAATGGCATGAAATTAAGTAAATCATGCTGACCCTAGAGTTTGTGGATCATCAAACATACAAATGGCAGTTTTCAAATCACTTTTTCTTTGGAGTGTTTAAGTAGAAATATACACTGCTGACATTTTAGGGGGAAATTTTCTTTAGAATATAAAATAATGGGCATGTTCACATGTTTAAAATTATTCTATCCAGTATGTAATGCAGAAATGTTCGTATTATTAAAAGGGGCCAGATGGGGGAGCCAGACTCTACCATCTGGGGGTAGAGCTCATGCCACTGCATGAAACTAAATTGAATACTAGACCAGCAAACAGGTTAATGTCCCAGTGCCCAGCTCTACACATGTGGCAACTGGGCTTCTGGCCTCTTCACTCCAACCACAGTAAAATTTCTGCGTTTTCTGTTCTAACTCCCCAAACGTTTGCCAGTTACGAGCACCTCATATATGTAACAGAGATGTCAATTTCTTTTATTTCTCCCATTCTTAATATGAATAAATCAATAAAACCAGACGTTTGAGGAGAGCATGGGGAATGAAAGAAAGAATAAAGACAATGATTAACCACAAAAAATGACTCCAGAGGAAAAAGTAATAACAAAAAGAGCAGAAGAGACCTTTAAAGATTATATATATATTTCTGTAAAGAGAAGTGGAGGATAATGCAGGTTTGGTATATATATGAATGAAAGGTCTGGGATTTTACCCTGCTTGTTTTGACTAGTCTGCCATATTTTTGTGAATGCTGGGCAGAGATATGAGACCTCTGGGTCAGAGACAGAGTACTGTTTACTACTCACAACAATAGTTCTGAACAGAGCATTAGCACTCTTTTACCAGTTCGTTAAGCACCAATCTCCAGAGTTTGAGGCAAGGAGAGCTAAGTGACACATGCACATACAGTGAGTGACATTAAAGGAAAAGCTTTAATCTTCAGAAATCTTTATAATGGAAGGAAAGCCTGCCTGATAGTTACATCTGAGTGAGTCAACACTTTCTTTGTTATACTGAACAGTGAACAAAATTGTCCTTCTTCCTAGAGGGAGGAGCTTCATCTTCCAAAGTATTTTTCTATACAAAATTCTTTGAAAAGGTAATGTGGACTAAAGGAAGTCTATGCCTCTACTCACAAGAGGCAGAAATGGAGCCTTTTGAAAATTGTCTCTAAATATATGTAACCTGTCTCTAAGTATATGTAACCTAAGAGAAATGTGAAAAGTTATTATATGGAAAAGATTAAAAATGCATGCTATGTAAGGTAGACAATCAGAAAAGAAAAAAAATAGGACTTAAAAATGCAATCTATTACCTTTAAAAAATTGTAGAAATGGTGGAAAATAAAATTTAGGGGACTTTCAAAAACAGAGTAATTTTTTAAAAAAGAAAGATGAGGTAAATATGAAACTATAAGAAATATTGAGAATCAAATCATAAATCAAACATTCAACTAGTACAAATTCGTGAAACTACAGAGATAACAGAAGTACCAAATTATCAAAAAAAAAAAAATACAAGAAAACATCTCCAGAGTTTAAGAAAGATGTATGTCTTCCAATTCTCCTGCCAAAGAGAGAGAATAAAACTTCCCAGCTGAAATGCATAATAGTGCAATTTCAGATTATTAAGAGATGTGCAAACGTAAGAATGTCCAAAAATTTCACGAAGAAGAAATCTATTCAAACAGTCATGGGCCAAATTTGAAATATATCAGATTGAATTAAAACAGGAAGTCACTGTGCTTCAAGAAATTTAATGGAATGAATATCAAACAGAATGAATGGTAATCTGAAAGGTAATAGTAAGATGATATTTCTTATTCCAACAAGAAAGAAGAATTTCATACTTTTGAAAACTAATAGATACAGAGAAGTGAGGGGAATCCATTAGAACCTTCTCCTTGAAATGGCAGAGAGCTTATGACTGTCTTACTGCAGAGAGGGACATGTTCCTTCAGCCACTGATTTGCCTTTATAGTGAACAATATTCACATAATCAAAATGACATAGATCATGCTTTCTGATTTTTAATATTTTAAATCAATTTATAAACAAATAATGAGACCATAATGGTCCAAAATAGTGCTGGTGTTATCAACTATGACAGTGGCTCACACAAGTAGGAAGGAGCAGTGGAAGGAAAACAGAGGAGCACTCATTTCTTCATCTTCAAAGTCTAGTCTTGACTACATAAGACAAAATTTCAAGTGTATTATTAAAGCCCAACAGTAAAAAAACACTGAAGGAATTGAAGCAAGATAAAAATGAGTGGACAGGAAAGGAGAATAGGAAATCAGTTAATTCTTACCTATTACAGCAGAAACACAATATAAAATGATTAGTATTAATGAATCAAGAAAGTACCTAGAGATATGGAAGTAACTACCAGAAGAACTAAAAGGAAAAATAGTTAAAAGTGGTTGCCTCTGGGAAGCAGCACTGGGGATAGGTAAGGAAGCAGCAGGGACCAGTCTTTCTCATTATACTTCTGTACTACTATTATTAAAATGCCTGTGTGTAACAATATATTAACAGGGTACAATTATTCTTTCAGTTTAAATTTTTTTAAGAGACAGGGAATCTTAATTATAGCATCTCCCTTATGGTATTGGAATGAGGTCATGCCTTAAAAATCAGATTCATAAAAGCTTAGAATTGTTTTTAACTCTGTATTTGTACTTTAATTTGAATATCATTTTACTGATTTTTTGGGGGGCAATCATTTGATATATTTCAAAGACTATATGTATACTTTGTAATATGAGATCCGTATGCCCTCAGTAGTCAAATACATTTTTTTAGATAGTGATGGTAATTTAGAATTTAATTTCTTAAAATGAACTTTTGGTTCACTTCCTTTTCTCTAACAGTAAGTAGTAAGATGTTATTACATAATCTAATAGGAGACATAATGTTATAAGTGTTTACTGAGGAAAAGAAAGTATGATTTTATACTTCTGCATTTCTTTCCAAGAATGTATTCTTTTTTTTTGGAAACTTTTATTTCTGCCTACTAGTTCCAGCAACTTTTATAATGGAGATGTTCAGACTAATCCAAAGGGCAATTTACACTTAACCTTTTTTAAAGGAATTCCCTAAGCAGGATGTCTCAGCAGCTCATTTACAATTCTTACTACAGACAACAGGCTACAGCTTGTCTCCAAAATTGGCTTTATGAGTTGTAACTGCAGGAGTAGACAGTAAAGCTTTTGCATTCGCTGCATCTTGGCAAAGGGATTATACCTCAAGCAGCTTTCCCTGGAGTCCAGTCAAATAGAATCAGGGGTGAGGAAATTACTGACCTTTTTCTACTGAGCTGCCATGAACCTCATGCCAAAGAAGCCCTTTCTTGAAGAAGGGCAAGAAATGACTTGAGTGTCTTTTCCTGATTTATAAAGTAGTCTCTCTCTGTCTCTGTGGATATTTCTTGCACACGCTTTCTCCCTTGGTCCTATATGTGAATATATGATGCGGGAATTTTGACAGAGCATGTTGGGGGACAACATCAAGTCAGGGTATTTCTTAAATGTCTAGTCTGACTGATAAAAATATTGTGGTATTATCCTATAACTACCCCCAATAGACATTTCTACAGCACCCAATCCTCATGTAGGAGCAATGTTGGCTGTTTCTCAAAGGGATTGCTACTTGGACTCAAAATGAACTAGAGAAAGCAAATGAATCTATGAAATCTTGAGGTAATTACAGGGACAAAATAAACATTGAATGGTATAAGGGATAAATGCAGCCAGGCATAGTCCTCGGAACCCACAGCAAAGCAAATGTTAAATAAAACATGATACTTTGAGGCATTAGGCCAGTAATTGCTATGGATGATTAATGGGGAATTTTTTCAGAGTCAACATTAAAAATTGATCTTAATTTTTAGCATATTTCGGAATACAAAGATGAAATCTAGATCTTTTTGTATCAGGGAAATATTTTGAGAAATGTTTTTACTTATTACGTGTAACCTCTTAAAAATCTCTAAACTGTGAACTTTTCATGTTCCAAAATTTCATAGTAAGAATACTCAGGTCAGACTCTAAGCTCAAATGCCATATAGATATTTCACATTCTCCTTTTTTGAAGAAAAATTTCCTAGTGATCCTAATATTTATGTGTATGCATTATGTATGTATTATATCTCCTATATAAAACCTAACTATCTCTATATAAATGTTTCAGACTTCATATCTGGTTTAAACTGTAAATAGGTTATTCTCAATTACTTTATTTCTCAAGTCCTAGGAAATTTGAAAGAAAAGTGTCTTCAAAGGATAATACCATAGGAAAAGCTAGTGCTTGTGATTGTATATCAGAGTCGCTGACTCAATAGTAGGTAGTCACTAAACACATTATTTTCAAATATATTATAAATTAGTAAGAATTTTCCTTTCAATGCCCAGTATAGCTAAGATGATGATTTGTGCAGGTTAAGTTGTATTCCTTGAACTAAGTAGTGTGAATATTAATCTTTTCAAGGCATCGGCATTGTTTCAAGAAGAATATAGAGATAGAAATAAAAATTTTACAGAAAAACACATTGATTATATGAGCTCTCTTATAGATCAACTGAGGCTCAGAGAAAAAATTTTTAAGTCTTATGCTCTGTTGTGCCTATTAAAATTACATCACTTTTGTGGCATAATGGGACTAATCTGTGGTTCTACTTCCTGTTTCCTTTATGGAGCCTTCTCTCATCTGTTCAACGTGTCTTGAGTTACTCAACTGTTCAACGTGTCTCGAGTTACTCAACTGTTCTTCCTTCTTTTGTCATAGGGGAGTGTGTGTACTTGTGCATGTATGAAACAAAGTCTTACTTGATTAAAGTTTCTTTCATGGTGACCCAAATTTCATATATGAACTATTTCAAACGTCTACATTTTAACGCCACACAACAGATGCTTTTGAGTGTTTCACATTGACGCATTCGAACTGCTTTGGGTCTTTGTCATTTAATGCATAATGTTGTGGGGCTTTCACATCCTTGGGGAACTTGACAGTCACAAATCCCTCACCTGTAGGGCAAGAGATTTGGGTGGGGAAAGAGAGAGACCTTTCTCTTTTCTGGAAGCTCTGTTCCAGGTACCTAGTCAATCCAACAGCTGGTTTAAATAAATGATTGCAGGCTGCCTAAAAACCATGCAGAGTTGGGAGAGAGAAAGTGTCTGGCCCAACCCCTATTCACTTCAGTAGGAATGGCACCAGGTTCAGGGGGCAGAAAAAGAGACCCACAGCCAACAAAGGAGAAAGGGGTTTTATTAGGAGGAAATCCATAAACAAGGCAGTCCAGTGGCAGCAGACTAAGCAGGAGAACTGCCCACTTGTTTTAAAAGAAAAGAAAAAAAACACTCCAGTTGTATAGTATTTTCACTTAGCACCCTCCCCCTAACAACCTCCGCCTGACAACCTTCCTTTAACCCCAAACAAAAGGCCTCCATCTCTATGCAGCCCACGTTCCATAGGATGGGCCAGGGCTCAGATGTTCCTCATAGAGAAGGAGCACTGTTTTCACTGATTCTCTGGCTTGGCCACTCCTGGATTCCTCAGCGCAGAACTCTGAACACACATTCAGGTGTGTCTGCCACATAAGGTCACTCGCAGGGTGTGCTTAGTTATGACTGTCAGGCGTGCGTGCCATGCAGCAGGTGCTTCAATCCTGTTCTCTATCTCCCATTCTCCACTGAAGACAGGTGAAAGTTCTTGTCTGTCTGTGCCCTCCTGAAGAGGGTGTTAGTCGCCAGCTTTCACAGGTGAAGGTTGTGTAATAGTTTCTGCCCCTTACATTTTATAAGGATATTAACTGTTATGTATTACATATCTATATATTGGATTTTCAGAGCACTGTCCGAAGGGCATTAGGAAAGTAGAGAACTGCTTATATAGCGGTTCTTAAATTTGTGCATGGGTAAAATATATAACACATTATCAATTACTTTTTAGTCCCTTAAATCATCTTTTGGGTAATCTCAGTTAGCAACTGATAGCCCCCATGTATGAAGAGATTCAAGGGGCCAGTCACATATATTATTTTGACTTTCTTAGAAGAGTGTTCTGCTTGATATGGTTAGGTTTGCATCCCCACCGAAATCTCATCTTGAATTGCAATCCCTACAATCCTCACATGTCAAGGTGAAACCAGAGTTCTCTGGCTCCCACATCACAGGACATGAGACAGGGGTGTGGCTCTCTGTTCAGCCGCCGTGAGCTCAAACCCCTTACAGGATGGGGAGCACACAAACTGTCAGGTGTAGGAGCCAGGGCGAATGCTTTGGGATCTGGGAGTGATACTTTGCACTCTTTCAGCTTTGCCATCCACAGACAGCTTAAGTGTTAATCAGCTCAGTGGACCCTCTGCATTTCCTCAAGGGCAGAGGGCCAGTGTGAGAACCTTCTGTCCTGAGCTCTTGTCCAGCGTCCTGGAATGATAGGGTCACAGACTTGAAGGACGAATGTGGGTTTTACTGAGTGGTGGAGGTGGCTCTCAGCAGGATGAATGGGCAACTAGAAGGGGGATGGAGTGGGAAGATGATCTTCCCCTGGAGTTTGGTCATCCAGCGGCTGTACTCTCTGACCTCCCCTAGTTAAATTCTTCTTGGCATTCAGACACTCTTTGTCTTCTTTCTTTCTCTGCCCTGCCATTCGTCTGCTTGTCTCCTTGTCTCCTCATCTGCTTCTAAAGCCTGAGGCTCAGGGTTAATATAGGTATAGGATAGGGGGCGTAGCAGGCCATAAAACAGCTTTTTGGGTGAGAAAACAGGAAATCCTATCCTCATTTAGGGCTGTGGGTATCCAGGCTTGAGGGTGAAGTCTTTGCCGGGGAACCACCCTCTTCTACCCAGTATTTCCCTATCTCCTGTCTGTATCAAAGGTAGATACCAGGTGGAGATAATTGAATCATAGATGCAGTTCCCCCATGCTGTTCTCGTGATAGTGAGTGAGTTCTCGTGAGATCTGATGGTTTTATAAGGGGTTCTTCCCACTTTGCACCATCCTTCACTTCCTGCCGTTTTCTGAAGAAAGTTCTTGCTTCCTCTTCACCTACCACCACGATTGTAAGTTTCCTAAGGCTTCTCTATCCATGCTGAACTGTGAGTCAATTAAACTTCTTTCCTTTATAAATTACCCAGTCCTGGGCAGTTCTTTATAGCAGTATGAAAATGGACTATACTCTGCAAATGGCATGAGTAGCCTCATTTTACTGTTACCAATCCCCACCCCCATCCTGCCAAAAATTGACACTCAGACTAGCGTAACAGATTTTCACTCACTTATGAAGGTACTGCCAAAGTCAATAGTGGCCAAAGTCCCCAGGAATCCTTGCACCAGGCATCTTTGCACCAGGAAATCCATCTTTGCTCCAGGAATCCTTGCACCAGGCATCTTTTTGTTTTAAAAATAACATAATTAGAACCCCAGTTCCTGGTTTTTAGAAAGTGATGATACATCCTTCGGCTTACCCAAGGAGATACTATATCCCTTTAGGGATATGAGAATATACCAGTCTATCTTTGCTATATATCTATGTGTCAGATACCAACAGCGGGAGGTTCTTTTGGAAACAGAAAAGAAAAAGCCGGGCGCAGTGTTTCACGCCTGTAATCCCAGCACTTTGGGAGGCTGAGGCGGGCTATCACGAGGTCAGGAGATCCAAAGCATCCTGGCTTACACGGTGAAACCCCGTCTCTACTAAAAAATAGAAAAAAAATTAGCCGGGCGTGGTGGCGGGCGCCTGTAGTCCCAGCTACTCGGGAGGCTGAGGCTGGAGAATGGCGTGAACCCGGGAGGCGGAGCTTGCAGTGAGCCGAGATCGCGCCGCTGTGCTCCAGCCTGAGCAATCGAGTGAGACTCCGTCTCAGAAATAGAAAAAATATACTTAGTAAGATAATAAGGCTGCATTGCAACATTGATGCCCGGGAGGAAAGCTTCCTGAGGTGAGGGAGAAGTTAGCTGAAACAGAAACTTGCCCCGTGGGATTTAACTATGCCACAAAGAGCTACTTCGGAACCCATTACCGCATCCTTTTCCCCTCCCTAGGAGACACATTCCATAAACAAATAGCCCTTGTCACAGAAATCTCTTGAAACCCCTTTAAGTAATGCTCACGTCTGTTCTTACTTCTGATCAGTTAAATTCGAACACTACACTATTTTCTGCCTTCTCATGAAGCTAAACCATCTATGTCTTCTTGTGCCAAAAAACTATAAGAAATAATGCCAGATGTAATGAATTTGCTGAATTTATTAAGACATTCCATTTTACATGGGGCAAAAAATCATATTCATTTTCTATAATATTTGGGGCCAAAAAGGATGGCATGATTCAGTCCCTCACGACTGGGCAGTTGTCCAGGTGTGAGCATTGCTGAAGCCGTTTTAAAAATTCTCTTTTCAATTCAATTTTAATGGAACAAACTGCCAGAGATGTGCCAGGAAAATTGTTCCTTAACATTTGCCTGCAGGATCCTGACCCCTAATTTCTTTACCAGGCTGATAACTTCTGGGCAGCAGAATAAGCCGGTATTCATGAACTGTCTCAGCAGATTCACTGCTGGAGGGGAGGGTACAATGATGTTGTCTGAGAACTGCCTCTGGTGAATGCTATTAGCCTGTGAATTATTCCAAGTACATTAAGAGAAACTAATGACACCTTTGTTAGCTAATGTGTTTCACCTGCAAAAGTAACAGTTGCATTCTCGATAGATTTGGGCAGACAGGGAAAAACAAGCTGTTGCTTTCTCTGATTTCTTTATGCTATTTATACAATTTGGTTAGCATTCTCCCTGGAAAATGCTTCTAAGACAGGGTAAGTTGGATTTCAGTTGCTTGCTTTTTGTGTGCCCTCGCTGAGCTGTAGAAAGCTCATGCTCTAGTTCCCTTCCTGGTAAAGGAAATACACTTTTATAAAATGAAGAGTAAGGGAGCGGGACACTTTTGTTATTGACATAAAACTTGTCACACGGTTAACTAGTTTGTGTGATGATAAAAGACTTCAGTGATTTTTCCCTTTAAGGCATTTTAGCATATTGTACTTCGGGCTGCAGGTATGGTAATAGGAGTCATCCACATTTGCATCTAAAGCTTTCACCTGTTTAAAAGTCTCAGCTTTTTGTCTCCTTTCCCTAATTTCATGTTGAGCACTTCAGTTAAATTACTCCTATAAGAAGCTATGTCAAGATTTTAAAAATCTGAATTCAGGCAATCTACTAACAACCTCGCCTTGCTCTGGCCTTTTTGCCATGTTTTTCATAGGATAACTCAGGGATTTCTACTGCAGCCAACCTTCTGAGAATCTCTTGGGTAGTTTATTTTTGAGCAAGGAGGTGAAAGGGTAGTGTGCTTCAGAATGCCATGGGTGGTCCTTATTCTGCCATCTTTGAATTGTGTTGCTATTACATGTTACAAACTTAATTAAACTTCTTAAAAATCAGCCCTCTTTCCCCTCAGTAGTCTGAGTATGGTCCTCTTTTTCTGAGGGATCACTCCAACACAATGCAACATTAGCTTCTTGTTTCTTGAAATCTGTCCCCTACCATAACTACTCCTTGTTGTGGGGATAAAATGACTCCATCTGTTTTACCAGCCCTTTCTGAGACTTTCTAATTTAAATGATTGACTTCTAGTTCCTGAATTATCTGCAAAGGAGTGAGGAGTACCTTGGGATGTGTCCATTTTCACCTCTTTTACTCTCAGTCATAATTACCTGAGGTCCACAGTGGGTCGAGTTGCTTTGCAGACATGCATCAAGTACCAAGCAGGAATTGGAAGATTTTGTACAGCTCTTCTATTTATATGTTGCTCTAATACAAAGGAACTTGCTCAACTTTTCTGCTCCTTTCTCTGGAGAAGATGAAAACTGGAGGGGGTTGATTATTTTCTACCCTAGGTTTGGGTTAAGGAAGATGAGGAATTTCTCATTTCTAGCAATAGGGATAAATTTTCAACCTGTCATTTTCTCCTGTCAGCCAAGCACACACAGGATGTGCAGTCAGCAGTGGGAGGTAACGGGGATTCTGGGAATAAGAGCAATCTGCCTCATCTGGTCTTGAGTAGTGGAAGCACCATGGTGTCTCATTAAAAGGTCTTCTCCTCTCCTTCGGGTTTCTTCCAAGAGTGTGGAGCCAGATTGGGTATATTAGGATTGCTCTTCCGGTTGTAGTTCGTGTAAACAGATCTTAACTTGATATACATGTGCACTGTTTCACTGATAGTTGTCATTTCCAGAGTGGTTGCAGCTGCTCCCAATGCTGCTACAAAATACCTTTTAACAAAGAATACTGCTGCTTCCCTGCTGTAAGCAAGTGTGGATGGATATGTGATTCAGCTGTACTCTGATGCTGTAGAAATATAGAGCAAAAAGTGGATGCTGCTTCTCCTTGATTCCATTATGGGATGCTGCACCAACTCACAGCTGGAAACAAATTAAAGTAGTTTTTCTGATAACACAATGAAAGTGGTTTCCAAGTAAAGATCCTATTCAAATTATTCAGGATGTTTTCCCTTCTAGAAGTATGTGTCTTTATTTGCTAAATTAGATTGGTTTGCATTTAAATGTTAATAACAAAGCGAGTTCTTGTATTATGCAAGCTTGGCCAAAATGATGTTTTTGGGTGATTATATGTGTACACCAACTGGCAGTTCATGCTTCAGTCTTTCAAGTTACAGGAGCATTTAAAAATTATAACAATAATCCATTTTAATCCTTATTATCCTTTATTTAAAAAGTTTTAAGTTTAACTTAGTCTCTTTTTTCATGCCTCTGTATGCATTTCTTTTCTCAAATACTGTTTTCCTTTTCTCTTGTATGTCAAATTTCTGACTTTGAAAATTATCTTTGATTCTTTTACCACATATGCTTGAAATACAATCATGGAAGGCAAACACTTCTTATTCCCAAGAGAACTAAAGTCCTTTCCATCTGATGCATGTTTCTGGGGTCTGTCTTCTTCTCTCTTTAAATTAGAATGAAACTCTAAAATCAGCCCCAAGGTAAAAGCAATATTGCCTTTGTTTTTTTATATTGGCTTAAACATTTTACTGGCATTTGGCAACACAAAACATACACAATAAACTTCATAAGTCCTTTAGATCTATCATACACTTTCCCCTTTTGCTAATGGTTTTAGTTTTTGCTCTTCCAAAAAAAAAATGGCTTGCATAAGAGAGTGCAGAAACTATCAAGAAAGGAGTTTGCCTCTTTCCTTTCCCTCAGTAAAATTAACATTAACAGTGAACCTGCTGAAAAGGTTAGACACACGTTGAGGCATCTGTTATAGTTCGCTGCCCCGCTGGCCGCCACCTCCACACATGCATACATCCCTCATGGACTTGGACTTGAATGCTGAGAGTCAACCTGGTTTATCATTCTCAGCTGTTTCTTACTGGATGTGTATGGATGTTGAATGTTGAGAGCGTTCAACCCTAAATTATGCGAGTCTGGTATATTAAATATTTTGAGTTAAAGACTCTTGAGAAACAGCAGCTGGAAGAAGAGCACTCTGACTTTCCTTCAATTTCTTAAAAGAGATGAAATTCCCACATGAAAGATGTCCTTCCTACAGGAGAAGGAGAGTGTCATTCTCATCAAGAATGGGGTGAGACCAAGGAAAGTCTTTACAAACAAACATTTGTAAGACAAACTCTTAAACCTTCCTAGCCACTTCTCGCCCCACTAGCTACCCTAGCCCAAGCTGCTTAGCTTTAATCACATTTTCATAATTTACCATATTTTGTCTAATGCAGTATATAAATGTTCAACTCAAAGGATGTCTTTGGGTGATTTTCTTATGAAGGCTCCCACACCAGGTAAAAGTTGTGTTAAATAAATTTGTAAGTTATTCCCCTGTTACTGTCTTATGTCAATTTAATTTTCAGACCCAGTTATGTGTGCCTGTAGTGGGGGGGGGGGGGGGGTTAAGACAGTAGAGGTAAAATTTTTCCTCTCCTACATGATACATATGACAAGCCACAGTAGGTGCTTTAACTGATTCATAGACACAGATACTGAGCCCTTATATTTCAGGAATCTTGCCAGTGTTGATAATTTGCTGAAGGTTGTGGGCTTCCCATGTACCCTTTAACTCATTTCTGTAGTTCTCAGAACAACTTTGTTCCCCCACTGTATCTGTACCCCTTAGGGATGCAATTTTAAAAACAGTAATATTGTTTAAGAGGTGGAAATATAAGGTATAAGTGATCATAGATTTTGGTTTCAAATATCTCATGCTTAAATCTTCATTTTCTAAGAATGGCACAAAGGGATACATGCATTGATATTGCTGTTTCTACTAAGTTTAAAAGCATTTATTGGTTTTTGATTAAGGTATCATATGTAGACTGAAATTTTTATCTTTTATGTTGATTTTACTTTTCAAATTGGGTATAGTTCATTAAGCTGTTAATAACCATATGTTATATGACATCCAGTACCGATCATCATAGGGGAATGATCGGTAACCAGGTCTGGAGCTTGCATCTCATTCCTCGGCTCCAGATCCAAACAGGGCTGTGTCTAAAACTCTCACATGATGGTCGTTCAGTGACCCAATGAAACGAGTTGTGGAAAACATCATTTCTGTTCAGAGGAGTTGTGTGTGTAATCCATGATATGAATGATTACACATAGTATCCTTGCTGGCAGTGGTGGATAGGAGGCCAGCAGTTAATTGCCCCTGGAGATTTAACTACCCATATCCCCAAAGGTACTCTTTGTAGGGCAGATATGAAATGCAATTGTGGAAAACACTAGGATCTTTTGTCACCATTGCCTCTCTGTCTATTGTAGAAGTAGATGCTTTTTAGGAATCCCAGCTTCATGGTTTACAGTGTGTTTTTTTTTTTCTTTTCTCACAATTTTGTGAAAATGTGTTTACAAAATAGTGACTAACATAATTTATTTACATTAAGGGATAATGTGCTTGCTCTTCACCTATTATATCTATAAATGAAGAGGTGGCTGAAAGATACAGCTAATCTCTTCATTACAAGTAGTTACAGTGTCTATTATTCATAGGCTACTTAACATGCACTTGATACTGTTTACTTTGTAAGTGCCTTTTAAGTATAGTTTTAACTAATATAGTTTAAGCATTTCACAATTTTATATGGTGGGTATTACAAATATATAGGAGAAAACCATGACGACTAGAATCAATAAAAATCTCATCAGGTCTGTGCAAGTAAGTTGAATCTAACAAGGTAAGTTTTAGAGTGGATAAAAGCGATGGTGCTGCATATAAAGCCCCACAGCCAGCTTCTTAAAAAATAGCTGCAAAAGTACAGGATTATGAATTGACTAAATTGTGTCCTAAATTTCCTCATTCTCACCTACATTTTCAGTAGAAAGCAGTCAGATTTCTCCTCCGCTATCTTACTAAGCACTCTTGGCCTTGACACTGCCGCAGCACAGGAGTCAAAGTTCCTGCCCTGAAAGATCTCGCATCCTAATAGGAGGAGACAGATATTTAACTTGTATGCAAATGTGTAAAACAACTTCAGATGGTGGCAAATCCCATGCATAAAGTATAGTTGCGGAATGTACTGGATTGGCTGGGGTAAAGGGAATTGGCTGCTTCATCGTGGATGGTAAGAGAAGGCATCTCTGAAAGGTACCATTTGAATTGAGACCTGAATGATAAGATTTGAGGAACATGTGAGAAAGGTAGTGTTAGAAATAGAAAGAGAAGCGCAACAGCTTTGATATAAGTAAAAGCCTAGGTGTTTACAGAAAGGAAGAAAACGTGTCTGGAAAATACTGAGCAAAGGAAGGAATGAAAAAGATGATACCAAAGAAATCGAGTCCATCTCAGGCACCAACAGAAGCAACGTTTGAATACGTTCTGTGCCTGTGGTCACTATGTGGGCTCTTATTCCTTCTATCACAACTGAAAACAGCACAAGTGTGGGAGTGAGGAGCCTTTAGGGTTGGCTACTGCCAACAGCATTGTGCTGCTGGAAGCATCATTTACCATTTTGGGCTTGCAACTGTAATATAAAAAATTAAATGCTTTCTCAGGCTCATTAAAAAAACCCCTCTACTTTGTACATTTCCAAGACCATCACAAAGTTTTAGGAGCGATTTGGGGACTAGAAGATCTTTCAGTGTTATTCCCCCTTGCATGACACAATGGCATAACTTGATTTTATGGGCCTTTCAGAGGGAAAGATGAGACCTAGACTGGTTGATGGCCTTTCATTCATCAAAGGAACTGATACTCATACACAAAGGAACACCAAGTAGCCAAGAATCTTTTCAAAAGATAATATATTTATTTATGTTTGGTTTTTTCCCCCCACACTGTAGATTTTTATATTTTCAAAGGTTAATTTAGTATTTATCTCCCTCTTGCCCGCACACCATTTAGTAGTTTTCCTCCAAAGAAGTAACCTCTGAGGCAAGTTTTAAAATAGTCTCAAATGTGCCTAATTATCTCAAAATAAAAATAACTTAACCCATGTAACTATCTGAAAGAAAATATAATTTATATAAGAGTTTATTGCAGCAAACCATAAAATTAAAAATGACAATTGGAGGTTGAATTCTCTTTCTCTTTTTTTTTTTTTTTTTTTTGAGACGGAGTCTCGTTCTGTCGCCCAGGCTGGAGTGCAGTGGCGCGATCTCGGCTCACTGCAAGCTCCGCCTCCCCGGTTCACGCCATTCTCCTGCCTCAGCCTCCCGAGTAGCTGGGACTACAGGCGCCCGCCACCACGCCCGGCTAATTTTTTTGTATTTTTTTAGTAGAGACGGGGTTTCACCGTGTCAGCCAGGATGGTCTCGATCTCCTGACCTCGTGATCCGCCTGCCTCGGCCTCCCAAAGTGCAGGGATTACAGGCGTGAGCCACCGTGCCTGGCCAAATTCTCAATAGATTGAGAATCATTTTATTGCCATGAAGATAAACTGATGTGTATTTACAAATTGCTGAGCATAATGTAGTTATTAAAATATCAGAATTTCATTTATCTTAATACTTCTACGTTTCTAATCACCAATTAGTGTAGTGAAGTAATTTGCAAAATTTTTTGCAGTGCAATTGATTGGCTTTTCTATACAGAAAGACACTTATTTTGAAGTTGTTCAATGGTATGTCCTTCGTCATGAGTCTCCATTCTGCCATGTTTCTTAGGATATTAAAGTAACAGTGTCAAATGGGATTGAAGCTGAGAAAAATTACCTGAGGGCATTTTTGTTTTGTACTTAAATTTTATTTTGTCACTTATTCTTATTAGCAATCATTAAGCAATTTAATAATTATAAGCTCCATTAACATTTTAATGAGTCTAGTGGCCATTGCTAAGTGTAATTAAATGAGTTTTATTGTATGATATTTTGAAGCTGTGATTAAATTAAGTTTTACTGTGCTTAGAAGAATAAACCTATAGAGATTGCTATTCACCAAACATCTTATTAACTTATAAGATACTGATAAAATAGACATTAATGGAGACAGGAGAAAAATATAATTCCCCATTGAGTCTATTCACGAGATAAAACTTTAATCATTCAGTTTGGAATCAATCTGATAATGACGGCGTAATTTTATTTAAGAGTTTTTCAGGTGGAGGTAGAGAAAAGGGAAGAAAGGCTGGATTCCTTTAGTAATGTTCTCCTCCTCCCCTAGTTCTTGCAGGCGTAACCCACAGAGATGAGACTAGAGGAAGACTGACAACCTAGTGATCTGAGAGCAGATACACGTAAACTGATGTTAAATATTTTGGCACCAAATCTCCTTTATTAACTTAGAAACATATTTCAGAAACGAAAAAGTCATGGTTTAAGAAGTGCTTACATAAACACAAATTAAGCCTACTAAAATGAAAGTCAATGGTAATTTTCATGTGTTGGTATTTTTGATGGTGGTGGTATTTTTTTTACTGTAAACCAATTTGAAACCTCTGTCTTTCTTGCTATCACTTAAAGTTCCTCCTTAGAAGCTATTTGATTATACATGAATTGGAAGATGATCGTACATTACGTATTCCTTGTACCAGTCTTTGGTCTTGAATGAATTTGGAAATTTGAGTCTTTATTGCTACTGCTGTTACATGATAAATTCTGAAATGCTCTCAAGAGTAAAATGAGATAGTCTTATTTTCTGATGAATTGCCTTACATAGAATGCAATTAAGCATTTTACAGGATAGTAATTTGTATAGCATGTACAGCACATGTTTACTTATGGGAATTATGTGGTTTTGCTGTAATTATTAGATTCTATTGATTGTATTCCACTATGTTAATGTTTCCAAAATAAGCATATCAAGCAATTTTATGTCATATAATATTTCAGAAGCCTTGGGGATATTAAACATTTTTTGAATGGCATGGAAACATTTTATCATTAAATTTATTCCTTTATACTTTATTCCTTTTTATAATAAAGTTATGTGGATATAAAATATGAATTCTAAGAATAAGGAGCAAGGTATTAAATACCATTATCCCATTACCATCATACATTATATATATATCTACATCAGTGATGAAAAATGAAAAATTTACCTCTAACATTCAATGTTGAATCATTTTTAAATCTGTTCTGACACATTTTTAGAAAGTCTTAACCATAGCTCAAATAAATTTATGAATAACCAATACATATCCCTACATTTTTCTTTATATGTCTAGAGTAAAACAAAACTTATTGTCACATTAAGATCAGGAACAAGAGACTTTTATTGATATCCTTTCTACTAAAACTTTTAAATTTCCCACTGGAGAATTCAGTAATGACGTTCCACATGACAGGGGAGTTTACCTTGGCTCTTACCATCACTAGGACTCTCATTTCAGTCATTTGTCATTATCTTTTTTTTTTTTTTTTTTTTTTTGAGATGGAGTCTCACTCTGTCACCCAGGTTGGAGTGCAGTGGCACAATCTTGGCTCACTGCAACCTCCGTCTCCTGGGTTCAAGCAATTCTCCTGCCTCAGCCTCCCAAGTAGCTGGGATTATAGGCACCTGCCACCACACCTGGCTAATTTTTGTATTTTTAATAGAGACAGGGTTTCACCATGTTGGCCAGGCTGGTCTTGAACTCCTGACCAGGTGATCTGTCCGCCTCAGCCTCCCAAAGTACTGGGATTACAGGCGTGAGCCACCGCTCCCAGCCCTTGTCATTATCTTTATTCTCTCTCTGGATAATCTTAGTCATTTCAATTGCTTTGAAACGTTCTTGGGGAAAAAAATTAACTCTACACTGAGTTGTCCATTTCTACATTTGTCCACTTGACTGCTTTACTTGGGTATCTCTTGGACATTTCAAACCTAACTTGCTTTGATTCTTTCCTTTCTCTTGTAAGGAACCTGAACCATCTGGGAAGTAGTTTCTCAAACCAGAAATCTTGGTGTCATACTGATTCCTTCCAAAAAAAAAAAATAATACAATGTAAAGCTTCTTTTCTTCCTTCTCCATATTATAAGCTCCTAAGAGGGCAGAAACGTCATCTCCAAGCTTACCACTGAATCCTCTGTGCCCTCCACAGTGTCTGGTAAACAGTATGAATTCCTTACTCTCCCTTTGCATGTTTGTAAGACTAGCTGATTTTCATTCTGAAGGTCTCAATTTTCAGACAGGCATTCCCTGATAATCCTATTTAAGATAGGCTTACCTCCATAAACGATGTAACCTCTCACAGTGCAGTTTGAATTTCATCACATCAAAGTCACACTCCAAAATTGCTTCCTGTTTTCTCCACTAGAATAGATACTGCATGAAGTCAGGGACCATATTCATTTTGATCATCCCGGTATTCTTGGAATCCACCTGTGCTTGACAAATAGTTTGTATGTAAGAAATATTGTTAGATGAATGAGTATCAGCAGAGGCTTTCAATATGTTTTTAAAATTTTTATTTAATGTATAAAGCATTTCAACTGATGTGATAGGTTTCCTATGTAAAATTTGTTTTCTTCTCTACAAAAAATAATATTGATGACTTTTGCATGCTGTTCAAAAGGAAGTTTCTAGATCTCATCTTTTGATGCACAGTCTTAAAATTCTCATATTTTAAATCCTGAGAGCTCACATTTTAGAAGAGTAATAATAGTTTATGTTGAATGTGTCCTATTATGTGGCAAATATTAACTTTTCATCTTCAAAAAATACTCTCTAGTATACAACATTATCTTTAATAAGGAGTAAGAAGGGTAAAGGCACAGTTCATTATATAACTTTTCTAGGTTGATCTGTCAGAAATTGGCAGACCCAGTACTGAAACCCAGGTAGAGGCTTCAGAGCCTGTGTTCTTATTTACTAATTATCCTACCTAAAAGACTACTGACCTAATAAGACAAGTTACATTTAAAAATATATATACACTATTTGATTTTATGATGCTACGGTCTTGTAAAACATCTAATGTATTTTGGTTAAAGTACATTATTTCATTATTGAATTCCCTTTCAATAAAATACACACTTTTAATGTAATATCTATAGAATGTCTTAAAGTGGTCAAGGAGCAAGCATTTTAAGTATTATGATCAAGGATGTTCCTGTGACATGCTCTGTCATGTTGTTTTCCCTTGAATTGGGACAGTTTGTTTTTCTATAAATTAGCCAAGGTCAAGTCCAGTGGTAAAAATTATACATGGCTATTGGTTGTTTTCTATTTAAGTTGACTTAGTTATTTCATGGTTGGAAGAGATGAAAATGAAAGCTTTGCCAAGATGCCCCAGCAGCCTGTGCCGAGGCCTCTCTGGAGCACCTTCTCTGCATCACTCATAGCTTTGTTCCTTGGCATTTGTACTTGGTCAGGCTGCAGCGCTTGAGGTTAATGCCCAGCAGACAGGTCCGAATGTACATTGGATCCCATCATAATAAGCATGCTTACTTATGAGGCACAGAACAGATGAAAGTTCCACTCTGCCTTTGCCCAAGAGCCTTTGGGAAGATGGAAAAGGATGAATCAGTCCCTTGTTTGCAGAAAGTGTGACATTAATCATCCGACATTGTGAACCACTAGACAGGTGTCATTTGTTTTTTAAAGTTATGCTATGTTGTTTGTGGAGCTGCATAAATCTTCCAGTTCTTTTAAGATAGTCTCCACAGGTACAGCAAATGGGAAGTGAATCTGTCATTCTTGAAAATGTTAGAGATCAGCAAGTGCAGAGTTACTGTAGAGCTGAACTTCCTCCTTCATTACTGGCTGCCAGAACCATAAGCGGAGAAAAGATTGAGGAAGTAAAGACAATAGAGTGAACTTCAGATCATGTCTGGAAAGGGTCACACTCATAAACCACAGCATGTATGTAGGAATTTTTTTTTTTTTTTTTTTTTTTGGGCAGTGTGTTCAAGAGGACCAGATAGTGCAGCTTTTCTGATTCTTTGTGTAATGGTATATGTTGGGATGTCACATTCTGAGTAATTTGTTATACAACAGTGCTTTAGTGGTGGAGAAAAACACCCTTAATAAATGAGAAGAAAACACGTTCCAGAGAAGAAAGGCTGACTCAGTTGATCATTATTAGTTTTAATCACCCTGTGATTTCAGGAATGTTCTCAAATAGCCTTGGTTCAAGTCCAGAGCACAGAATTATCATTTGGGCAGCATGTGATCCAAATGTCATGAGGACAGGACTTTGACCATTTGTATATCATAATATTAAGTTTGAAAACGTCTGGTTAGTAGGAAGAGAAATTGAGGATGGATCTCTGAAAGATAATAACCTTAAAGAATATCTAAATTAGACTGGCTTGGTGAGAGGCAGGCAGTGGGGCCTGTTAGTGTGTATTTGCACAGAATTCTGGATAGACCTAATTCCTTTTATTGCTGGATACATGAGTGAAAACTAGAGCTCAATTATCTGATTACAAGATGAAAACAACCACATCTGTATTTCCATAAAGAATAGGAGCCTGGCAATTCATTCTTTACAATATAGTTAACAGTGGCAGCTAAGGTCATCTTCTCTGAATAAAAAAAAAAATCTGATATTTTTCTTTCAAGTTCTGTCATATACATTTCCAGCTCTATTAATCATACTGCAATGGATCTTTTAGGACAATAGATGTAAATTTTATGATAGCTTATCTTATGTTTGGATTTGCAGTCCAAGGACTTGTCCTGAGTCGTTTTTGACTCTTGGTTTATCTGCTAACTTGCTTGTGGCTGCAAGTTACAGAAACTTGGATGTCAACTGACTCAAGCAACACGGGATTTACCTCATACTTAACAGGAAACCTAGAGATAGAGCTTTAGAGCTCTCTCATTCATCCACCCAGGGAATGCTATGTTGCTTCCTTCTTTCACCCTGCACCCCCACCACACACATACCCTCTGTTTGGGTTTAATTCAATCTAGTATCAAGATGGTGGGAGCAGATACGAATCTCAATTCCAAACACTTGATCACTTAGGAAGAAGAAAAAACATATCTTCTTGTTTATCTCTCCTGGAAGGAAAGACAATATTCCCAGAGCCTTACCCCGGAAGACAACCCTTGCTATACCACTGGCTGAAATTCCAACACATGCCATTCTTACACAAGTGACTTGGCAAGAGGCATTAAATTAATCTTAGAAAAATCAGGAGCTACACGGGGGTAGGAGCTCAAGTTAGTTTACTCAGATGCATTTGGCTCTGTGGGGAAAGAAATATGAGGTTCTCTTTGGAAGGATGAAAAAGGGATTGGATGGAAGGTAGACAGACCATAGTATCCATTATATAGATTTAGTTTTATTTGCTCATGTTATTATGTATATTATGTCTATACAAATAGATAATGTAATCAACAATTACATTTGCAATGCATTGCCAGACTTTTTGGGGGGCAGCTGACTTACCATACTGATGATATATGTTTATGTTACTATTACAATAAATTTCTTTATTGTAGACAGCATTAAATAATCCTATTTGAAAGCAGTAGGTGTCAGAATATAGCAGTCGGGGATTAAATATAGGTAGGGCTTATCCACAATGAAACCTTTTTATATGGATAGTAACAAATTGATGTTAACATGTAAAAACTATAAAGATGGATATGTAAGCATGCTTATGTACAACCAACTACCTCTCTTGCATTGTTCTGTGAGTAAATACTATGGCCCATTACTATACCGAGTGCAATGTAGTTGAGAATTTACATACCGGTCACACCAAGACTCTCCTCTTCCAAACAAAACTTGACTACTTCACCCCACCATGTGTGTAGGGATTCCTGAAAATGTACTACTGTCTCAAGGGAGAGCAGTTTATCCTGGTTTTGTCCGTGTTATGCTAATTACAGCGAAGGAACACTGGCTTCTGATCAGAAGACCATCTTGGTCAGAAAGCTCTGGCTGTGAAATCTGGGGAATGTATCAGTCTGGGACAGCCAAGGAAGCTGGGTAGCAGCATCTGGACACAGCGCACATGCTTCAGAGAGCTGGGGGATGCCTTCTGTAGGTATGCACAGTGGAGGCAGCTCCTTGTCAAGCTAACCAGCCCTCTACTCTTCCGCTTCTCTCACACTATTCTTTTCATGGAGAGCCAGATGGCCCTAGGGTGGTGGAAGTGGAGGATAGAAGATGTCCCTGTATTAGTCTCTTTGCAGGTGCCTGGTGGAAATGTCTGGACTAATGTCCACTAATAGTGAAAAGACTCAGAGCCTGAGTAACACCTCTGCAATTCAGAAGTGGAAGGAAAGAACAGCTCAAATGGAAATCCGTTCAGAAATTAAATGTGCATCATAGGGCTAAGAATGAAGGTTCTAGGGGGACTAAATTTATCCCTTTCACACTTCCTTGAGAAGATTGGTGCCTCCAAAGGACTAAGTTCCTAGTGTTTTCATGTGCATGGACACTTTCCAGGGTACAAGATAACCTCAGTTACCTACCTTTAGCTACCTCTTGGGCTTAAAATTATACTCACATCTGTAATCTCAGCTACGTGTGAGGCTGAGGTGGGAGGATCTCTTGAGCTCATGAGTGTAAGGCCTCAGTGAGCTATGATCACACCCATGTACTTCACCTGGGCAAGACAGTGAGACCCCATCTGGGAAGAAAAACAAGACTGTATTCCTATTCCCTTATTCCTATCTATAAATTCCTTTCATCTGTCCTTCTTTCCTTCCTTTGTTATTTTTAGCATTAACATCTCTTATTTGATCCGACATTACTTTTTAGGCAAAGGAAGAAATAAGTACAACATTCATTTAACTAAGAGACTGCTGCTTCTAGAAACAAAAAAGATTATCTAAGAAACCTCCTTCTACAAAACCACAGAAATGTCGGATAGACTGTAACAAAATTGTTTTAATGGCATAGCTGAGTTTCAAGAAAAGGAAATTCCCAGACCCCCGAATGACAAGCCAAAAAGCAGAAGTGAGAAAACGCTGAACTATGGCTGCCCTGAGGGGCATATGCCAGTCTCCTTAACTAAGAGGCATAGTTTTAAGGACTACAGGGAAAACATACAAGCTTTGGAGCATTCCCAGGTATAGAGGAGTCACTGAGAATTCCAAATGTACAGGTGTGACCCTTGAAATGTATACTCTCAAAAGACTATATTTGAAAATAACCTGCCGATCTGCGAAAGGAAATGGCAAAGAAAATGTGTCTGCCTGGACTCTAATTAGGGGGAAAAAATGCCTCTTCCATTTTGCACAAAAAATTCCTGAACATTCACTGTCTTCAAATGGGTTTAGAGTTTGAATTTCTCATGTTAATGTCCAGGAAACCCTAAGCTGAGAAATGAATTTAAGTGGTCCCAGGTTAGAAGTGCTGGAAGAAGCAGATGCAAATGCTGCTGGAGGCCCATGCACTCAATTTAACTTGGACTAGGTATCCACAATAAAGATGGGCCCCAAATATGAAATGAAAACATACAAAGTAAAGCTAGTCACCACATGTAAGATTCGGCAGAAACAACCAACCAACCAACCAAAATTATACTTAGGATCCCCCAATAATAGATTTGTGTGAAATATAAAATATGTCCCAGTAATTAAAGAAGTAAAATTGAAATTAAATACAGGAGAAAAGGACAAGTTACAATTTAAAAAAAAATCATTCCAAGCTACACGTGGTGGTGCATGCATATCATCCCAGCTATTAGGGAGGCTGAGGTGGCAGGATGGATTGAGTCAAGAAGTTGGAGTTACACCTGGGCAAAATAGCAAGATCCTGTCTGTAGGTAAATAAATGAACATAAATTTAAAGCATTATTCCAAAACAGCAGAGTGTTAAAAATAAGCTAAAATGAAAGGAGGTCCGTCAGACATATAACCTAAATTAGTATTCCATATATATTTCTAAAAAATCAATGAGAAGACAATAAAATAGTAAAACATACAAACAGGAATTTCACTAAGCCTCAAGTGGCCAATGTGCTTAGGAAAAGGTATTCGTCCTCATTAGCCATCAGGGTAATCAAGTTTAAATCACAACATTTTATACCAATGATGTTGGCTATAAACAAAAAGTGAAACCAAATTTTTTTTTTTTTTTTTTTTTTACAAGAATGCAGAACAGCAGGCGCTTATTCTGGCATTACTGGGAAAGTTGCAGATATGTTTATCCTGTGACTTAGCTCTCTCTGGGCTAGATATACACATATGGAAGATGTGTACAGAAATGTTCATAGAAGTCATAATGTGTAATTACAAAAAAACTGGAAATAATACAAATGTTTATTGACAGAATTGAAAAATAAATTTTGGAATATTTATATAGTAATGCACTATACACCAGGAAAGACGAATGACCTACTGCTCAATCTCAAAAACAAAAATGTTGAGTAAAACTAGCAAGTTCAAAATAAATGCATATGCTATTATTTCTTTTATGTAAAATACAAAAATGCAAATTAAAACAATCGGATAAATCCACATATATTAAAACAATGAAGACAAGAGAATGACGTACACACAATTCATAGCAGAGTTACCTCTGTAGGGGAGAAAAGAGAATGGGGGCTAGGGAGGACAGTCATAAGGCTTCAAAATACTGATAATTTTCTGTTTCTTAAGATGCCTGGACGTGAACATGGATTTTTCGTTCATGTATTTCTCTTTAAAGCATACATTAATTATATATATTCCTATACATAAAAGGTGGCTCATGCCTGTAATCCAAGCACTTTGGGAGGCCAAGGCAGGCAGATCACTTGAGGTCAGGAGTTTGAGACCAGCCTGACCAACATGGTGAAACCTCATCTCTACTAAAAATACAAAAAATTAGCCAGGCGTGGTGGTGGGCCCCTGTAATCCCACCTACTCAGGAGGCTAAGGCAGGAGAATCCCTTGAACCCGGGAGGTAGATGTTGCAGTAAGCTGAGATCGCGCCATTGCACTCTAGTCTGGGCAACGAGTGAAACTCTGTCTCAAAAAAATAAAAAAAAAGATAGTAAATAAAAAGTAATACAATATAAAAGTAAAAAGCCATTGAAAACAGTAAAAATACCAAGCTGAACTGAAAAGAAATCACATGGAATTTCTAAATATAAAAAATTAAGTAACTATTATTAAAACAGTTTTAGTTATTTTAGCCACTTGTGTCAGGAATCTGGAAAAACAATACTTTATTTTTGTCAAATAATAAAACCCCAGAAATTTAAGTCCCTTTGCCTAACCATAGAATAAAATTAGTTATTTCCATAAATTTATCTATCTTGATGAGCTAGGCAATTCTAAGCATTTTTTTTAATTTTATTTATTTTTGGCTATTTCATAGATGGTAAATCAGCTTTTTTTTTTTTTTTTTCCTTTTTAGGCTATTTCATAGATGATAGTGGCACTTTTATTCGGAATGACTTTAGATATTGGCTAAGGCAACATTTTGAGACAATTTTACAAAGTCAAATTCTTTTTTTTTTTTTTTTTTTAAGAGACGGAGTCTTGCTCTGTCGCCCAGGCTGGAGTGCAGTGGCGTGATCTCGACTCACAGCAAGCTCCGCCTTCCGCATTCACGCCATTCTCCTGCCTCAGCCTCCCGAGTAGCTGGGACTACAGGCATCTGCCACCGCGCCCGGCTAATTTTTGTATTTTTAGTATGGATGGGGTTTCACCGTGTTAGCCAGGATGGTCTCGATCTCCTGACCTCATGATCCTCCCGTCTCAGCCTCCCAAAGTGCTGGGATTACAGGCGTGAGCCACTGTGCCTGGCCGTTAAATTCTTTTTCTAATTGAAAAATCATAGCTGTATACATTTATGGGGTACAATGTTATGATGTGTATAATATGCTATGATTAAATCAAGCAAATTAACATATCCATCAACTCACCTATTTTTTTATGGTGAGACATTTTAAATTTACTCTTAGTTATTTTGAAATATGCAATACACTGTTATTGACTACTATCACCCTGGTGTGCAGTGAATCTCAAAATTGATTCCAAAATCTATTCCTGTTGTCTGTTGGAAATTTTGTACCCTTTGATCAGCAACTTTTCACTTTCACCATCCCAACTCCCCGAGCCTCTGGTAACCATTGTTCTACTCTGTGCTTCTGTGTCAAGTGTTTGTTATAATAGTTCATAAGCAAAGAAACTCTTTACTGTAATACTTAAGGGAAGTTGTGCTAGAGTGGACTAAAACTTTCGTGTGGTTGCAACCTTAGATAAGTGATTTGACAGTCATGCTGGTCTCTTATCTCTTCTGTGCTTTCTTACATGTGAAGTCAAATCATTCTGTGCCTGCCCTTATGTGCTTCCATGGAGATGGGGAAGCCTGCAGGACGGATCTGAGCAAGACATATGGTTATAGATATTTGTGATTCAGATTTCACAGTCTCCCTCACAGTCTTCACATTCAAATGAAAATGTACATTCAAAGAAGCTATTTTATTGCATACAGTCTGCAGTGTCAATGGAAATTTGATAGAAGAATGAAGTCTAACAGCAAGAGTATTACAGTTTAGGGGATTATGAGTTGATTTTCATCACATGAATAGAATAGAGAAACATAAACAGATTTCTATTATGCTTTGCTAGAAATTTCATGTTAAATTTTTCCCTGTGAAGACATAGGTACACATAGCTACTTATGTATTTAAAGTTTCCAATAAGTAGAGGAAACAGCAATTTTATTGAAAATTAATTTAGAAAAATATGTGAAAGATTTTTATAATTGCATATATTCATATAAATGTGGAATAGAATTTGCATTAGATTTATTTATAATATTTGCTTGTATGGAAGTGATTTTGCATATAAGTTTTAAAATAATTACAGATATACAATCCTCACAATGAGGTATTTCATGTGTCCCAAACCCAGTTAAGGAGAGATTTAATAATGCAATTATCCTTAGATTCTTTATGTGAAAATCAACAATCCTCACTTATATTAGTCCCAAGAATGTAAGTTGATATTTTCTACTGCTATATTTAAAATACGAACAAAAATAGCATTAAACTCTTTTAGAAAGCTATTAATAATAGGCCTGGGATTAGCTTTCTTGAGATCAAATGTAAAGCTGTTAGATGGTTTTCCGGCATACATTTCAAACAGAGATAGTCTGTATAGCTCGAGAAATTTAGGAAGGGAAACCCAGAACACGAGAGGCATTGGGAGATAATGTTTATTAGCTGAGTGACTATTTCTTATGATTGTTGAAAATAATTGTATCCATGTTACTCTTTGTTTAAAGGTGGTTACAATTAAGATGACTGGATAGATTTTACCCAATATGACTGTGGTTTTAAAATGATTTCAGTCTTTCTCACATCTTCTTACAAATATGGTGAGGGCATGTATGTTTTTGCAAAACCTCATGCATAAGGAAAAATAGCGAACAGCACAGCTTAAGGCAGACATGCAGGATATATAATGGACAATGGACACTCTAAAAGGAAAAACTGTTCTCCTACTCACATCACTTCTGACACCAAATGGAGCAATTTTCCGGCAATTAAAGTGTGGGACACCAACTAGTGTCCAGAGTTAGTCAGAAACTGCCCTGCTGCCAGGTGAAGAGCTCAGTCCCACAAGACTGCCTACACTTTAGACATCAGTTGTGAGTCTGGAGTGCTCATGGTACCTACACTTCTGTTTATCTTGGCTGCAAATGTGAGATTCCCACAATCCCTCCCCAGTTTCATGAGTTTGCTCAAAGGGATCAGAGAACTTGGGGAAACACTTAGGTTGACCAGTTTAGTAGAAAGGATTAAAAGGATACAGATGAACAGCCCAATGAAGAGGCACATAAAACGAAGTATGGGGAAAGGGTGCAGAGCTTCCATACCCTTTCTGGGCATGCCACCCTCCCGGAACACCCCTCCCACAGTACCCTGAAGCACAAGCAAACGGACCTGTTGGTGGCAATGGAAGCAAGTTTGTCCTCTCCCATTCTAAGTGTGCCATAGCCCATTAGAGTCATTGTTCTCTCAGATCCTGAGGCATATTTCCGCTCCCCGAGCCTGGCAAGGCCCTACAGTACCAAAGCAGGGAGAAAATAAAACACTTTTCTATATACTTTGCCTGAAAATTCTTCCTTAGAGAATTCCATCGAACAAAGGCAGGAAATCCTCCTTCACTGTGTGGCAAGTGCTTTCTGGCTCAGATCTTTTCATCAGACACCTCCCCGTGGCCATTTCTTTAGATACCCATTCAGAAACTACAGATTTGAAATAATGCCAAACAAATAGGCACAGAAGTGGCTAGGGCTTGCTTCACCCTAAAATGTGAATTTGGTCATAGAAACAAAACCTGGAAGAACCAAGGGTGTTAGGCTCCTTGAAGAATGTTGGGTTTCATGCACCTTCTCTGGCAAGGGAAGAATGGCTGACTTCAGCTTATTCACAGTAAATTCCACTTGGTTGTCTAACCAGGGAGAAGGAAAAAGATTTCTCTCCAATCCAGCAAAACCCAGATACGTGATTGGTTTAGAGCTACTCCCAATAAATGATTGATGGAAAGTGGAAACTGACTATTTGGTCATCCACATGGATGAACTGCCTTCTAGGTTAATGTTCGAAAAGAGGATTCCAACAGTCACAGGAGGGTTGTAAGAAGGAGGGAAGCTAAATAAAATCTGCCAAAACTATTTATGGATGAACAATATTCTTGGTGTCAACTGAAGAATCATGAGGTTCATAAATTCGGAAAGGAGAGCTTTATTTGTCATAAAAGGTCATAGCCCCTAGGATGACCAACTTGCAGGCTGGGATGTATAGCCTCTGGTCAGAAGCTGACAGCAAGCACTTCCAAGGAGCGGTAAAGGATACAGGAATTTATGGTGAACAGGTTGGCTAAGTCTACATATTCAACAGGAATATGTAGTTAAAGGAGGAGCTATGAATATTCACAGAGGGGAGGCTCGTGCGTGTGTAATAGAGTAGGCTAACATATAACATGCGTCCCATGTTCACTTTGGGGTGGAGACTTAACATTTAAGTGCATTATAATTAGGCCCTATGTATCAAAAGGTGAAGCAGGGACACGAACGTCCTCTGTGCACAGCCTCTGTAGTCTGGCCAGAACTGCTCCATGGTCAGTGGTCTCTTATCAGGACAGAATGCTGGTCAACTGCTGTGTGAAAACCACCAAAAGGAGAGGCAGCATCAGGCAGTTGGTTGATGTCAGCAGCGGAGTGTGTCTTTCAAAAGGACTAGTTTCAGTTAGACCCTTAGGGAAGAAAGCCTGTTGATAGCAAGGGAGAGATGTGTCTGACCTATTCCATCATTGCCTGGATGTTTTTGAGGTTTCCCTGGGGTCCTTTTGGCCAAGAGGGATTCTGTTCAGTCCATTTAGGATTTTATTTTTCTCTCTCAACTGGTCACAACTTTCCTTATTCAAGGTGAGAACACACAGATATAGCAATTACAAAAGATTCTGCACATAAAGAGGACACTGAGCACAGGATAGTATAGCAAAAGAATGTTTTATGAAGACGATTTGTTTGAGGAATGCATATAAAATGAAGGAGCATGAGCAATTTCTGTTTAACACTTTTTTTTTGAAAAATCAAAGCATTACACTCAAATATGAGTAAATACTACGGGACAGAAAAACTTAGGGAAAGCAACACAACCATGTTCCTCCATTTCTGTCCCCATCCCACTTCCCAGAGGCAAATTCTAGCAAGTTTTTCTATCCTTCCGTATTTGTGTGTTTCTGACTTCAATTTCAGACAATTATCTATTTATTCTTATTTATAAAAGAGGAGGATTCAGTCCCTCCTCATTACTTGCCTCCCAGCATTTGAAATACGATATGGTTTGGATCTGTGTCCCTGCCCACATCTCATATTGAATTGTCGTCCCCACTGTTGGAAGTGGGGCCTAGTAGGAGGTGACTGAACCATAGGGGTGGTTTCTCATGCTTTAACACCATCCCCCTTGGTGCTATGTTGGTGGTAGTTCTCCTGAGATCTGATTGTTTAAAAGTGTGCAGTACCTCACCACTCTCTTTCTCTTCCTTCTGTTCTGCCTCCCCTTTCACTGTCCACCATGGTTGTAGGTTTCTTTCTTTCTCTGTTTTTTTTTTTTTTTTTTTTTGAGATGGAGTCTTGCTCTGTGGCCCAGGCTGGAGTGCAGTGGTGTGATCTCGGCTCACTGCAGCCTCCACCTCCTGGGTTCAAGCAATTCTCAAGCCTCAGCCTACCTAGTGGCTGGGATTACAGATGTGCACCACCACACCTGGTTGATTTTTGTATTTTTTTTTTTTTTTTTTTTTTTAGTAGAGATGGGGTTTCACCATGTAGGTTTCTTGAGGCCTCCCCAGAAGCCCAGCAGATACTTTCTGGATAGCCTACAAAATCATGTACCAATTAAACTTCTTTTCTTTATAAATTAGCCAGTCTTACGTGTTTCTTTATAGCAATGTAAGAACAGACTAATATGATATATTATCACTAATATATTGAAAATATTAACTTCTTTTGCCATACGCTTTTAACAGTATCTCTTGATAATCCTATTAGTGCCCTTGCTTTTCCTTTATCATTTTCTTTTAACGTCTTATTTTCTGTTACTTTTATGCTGTCAGGATTATTTAATGTGTGCCTAGCCACACAGTACATGTTTTGCAATCTGTCTATGCATATTTTGGTGTGTATACATTGTGTCGTCTTTTATACATCAGTGCTTTAAGTCACATCACAATTTTGTTTGCTTTGTATCTGGACTTTTTATCTGGACTATAATATCCTTGTACCATTTTTCCCCCTTAAACTTTCTAATTGCAAGTAAAGAAAATATGCAGAAACACTAAATTCAGATAGAGATTTCTGCTATAAAGAGAATAAAGCATGGTTAGAAGAAAATCAGTGACTGTTGGAGGGGCTCCTTTAGATTGAGCCATCAAGGACGGTTGAGACATGACAGGTCAGAAGAAGGCACCCACGGCAAGATCTGGGATGTTAAAGAATAAATTATCCATGACACTTGTTTGTAAGGCAGACTTGACTCAAGGGAGTCCATGGTGATAGGTAGAGGGAACACTGCAACAGGGTCTTGAAGTGAGGGAGAAAGCCTGGATTCAACTGGGGATCCAACAAGAACAAATGAGGGTTTGAGGAGCAGGGTGGGGTCAGTGCATGGAAAACTCCTAAGAAGAAACATCAAAGATAAGGGGTTTCTGGCTAAAGAGACTTGACATGACAGGCTTACTGCTGAAAGCAGGCCAGGGTGATGGGCTATCTAGGGTGGTCAGATATAAAATACATGGAATTTTCTCTTGGAAGCATTCTTCTTCAAGCCAAATTCTACAAGAGCAGGGAGAATTTAGAGAGAAGCCGAAGGTCAGGTCTACTCAGAAAGGACTCGGGGGGATTTCTAAAGTACTGTTCAAGGGAGAGTTTTTGTCAGGGGGAAGAAACTTCCAAGTTGAGGAAGCAGTAATATAGGTCCAGTATGGGAGGTAAAAGAAGAAAAATTAAAATGCCATACATTTTGGCTTGGGTAGTTGGGCCAGGACATTTATAGATATGAGAAAGACTTGGGAAAAGTAGATTGGGGTGTGTTTGGGAGAATATTGAGAAACTTGAAAATTGAAATAAACGTAGATACAATGTAGGCAATCAGACATGTTGTAGGTCTGTGTTTTGGAGGGGGTCAAAAGTGCAAACACACTGTTGAGAGTCATCAGTGTGTAGATGTTACTTGGTGCCATGGACTGGGTGTGATAATTTTGGGGAAAGGTATAGAAAAAGAAGTGAAGAGACAGGTGTCTAGTACCAAGCCCAGGGAGCTCCAGTATTTGGAGATATAGCAGAGAAAAATGACTCTATCGATAATATCACCAAGAAGCAGTCAGTGAGAATTTTTGAGGATTTTAAAAGTCCTGCTTAGTTGCTGAAGTATCTTTCCTGATATCTTTCTTTTTAATATCAATTTATTTATGTTGGTCTGTTTCCTCGTGCTTGTTGCCCATATGTCTAGCAGTTTTGGTTGTGTTCTCGTACTTAAGACAGAAGAACCAGATAGCGGGTGTAGGTTTCCTCTAATTCTCAAAAAACAGGTCTGTTGTATACTGGAGGGCAAGATGGGGCACGTAAAGCTGTGAAATAATAATATATTCTGGGATTCAGAATAATTCTCTTTGATTCCAGTTGTTATGCTTCTCCGATTATTAGACTGTTTCTCTAAATATTTAGGTTGCAAGTTCACAAATCATATGAAGTTGAAATATCTACATAGCTTCAGACAGAGCAGGTAATGATAGGGAAATAACTTAATTTTATTGTCTATAAACATTCTGATCAAAATAATTTAGAAAAAGCCATAAATAGAGAAAAAACAGTAAACAAAACATAGTTGCAGCTGATTTCATTTGCTGATATTTTTACATTATTACTGATAAAGATGCAATTTAAATGACTTTAGCATTTTGCTTTGATTCTGAAAGTAAGGTAAGAAACACAAATGAGGAAAAAGCAAGTAGAGAGAATTGACTTACTGCTGTCGACTTGCTCTATTTTCTTATCAATAGATTGTCATTTATGGAAAAATTCATACGTATTTGAAGAATGTACAACAGAGGTTTTCAAAACAGTCCATTTGAATGTATTCCATTAGTGCTATTCTTAATAGAAACATACATTACAATGTTGATCTTGCTCAGTGTTGTTATTTTGGCATCTTAAAATTTCTGTTTTGTCAAAGCCTGCTATTTCATTTAAAAACAAAAAAACAAAAAAACAAATCTTTTTGCAAGACTAACCTCAAAATAAAGCCATGTCCTTAGGTACCAAAATTAAAAACTCAGATGCCTATAGATTTCAAGGTTAGTCTTTATTAACAGGTTAATTTTCAAAATGAGAGCCTCAAAAAATAATCTCAGCAAACTTGTTTCCAGCCTAATGATTGTGCTAATCCAGGCTAACCAGATGATAAAGAAGCATGTCTCCCTATAAACTCACGTTTATAACTCTAATTTCCAAGTTCATTGTTCTATTGGTTTTTTATTTTTGGTTTCAAGCCCTATTGTTAAAAACAAAAAACTTGACACCATAGCACTTATGCTAACCACAAATAAAGGCTTTTCTTGGTGGGATATCTGAGTGTTTGAAATATTTATATAACGACTCACTATTATAATTTAGATCACCCAGCAAAATCAGTGGCATTCTTCCAAGTCTTTGACCCTTGAATAATCAATTACTTATGATCCTCTTATTTTGGCATTGTCTATTTGATTAGTCTGAAAAACACCACGTCAAAGATAGAAGATAGGCAGCCCACAGGCCATGTTTGACTACACAAATGTTTCTGTTAGCCCATAAAACTCCTTTTGAAATTTTGATCCAACATTACATAACAATCCAGATTTCCATCTTCTTTTTAAAAACTGGAAAGAAGTGGCGATTTCATGGCAAAACATCTTTAGAAGCTGAGTATTGGCAACCCACTGTTACTCTCCTATCCAATACAATCTTCAAAATTCTTAAAATATTTACCTCTGCTGCCAACCTGTCCTCTAGGCATGGAAATTTGCCATTTTTATCATTGGTTCTTGTGTTTCGGAGATCTAAGAAGGAAAAACACAATTATTATCAGTCCCTCCTGGACAGATAATACACGATGGTGAGACATGGATAAGACGATGGGGAAAATATTCCCCTCTAGAAAAGGAAAGAAGAGGAGGACACAGCAGTCACCAGGCAAGGCAATGACAAAATCTTTCTGGGTGGTTGCAGAGAGGTTCTCTCGACCTGGTGGTAGGAAAAGTCCCTTGATTGGTTCCTGATTCAGAATTCTGGGGGAATTCGCTTGTGTATTGTTCTGTTTTGCCACTGAGACTTTCCTCGTTGTTTTTTATTGTGTTCTCCAAAGGCAGGAATCTGTTTAGCGCATATTCTCTTCCCAGGTTTACAGTTTTCACAATCTTTCTTCTTCATGCAAGAAGGCCTGAGGATGTGATTAAAGTTCAAAGAGTCAAAGGCTGTTTGAGCCTGGATTTGTGGTTTCTTTGGTCATGCAATTACCTTAGTAACCTAATAGACTTCTCTATTTGCTTCCAGTAATTTTTATGTACCAGCAACCAAACCCAAAGTTCTTTCTCAGGCATAATTCTCATGACTGATTTCTTTTTTTGCCTCTCTCTCCCTCCCTCTCTCTCTCTCTCTCTCCCTCCCTCTCTCTCTCTCTCTCTCTCTCTCTCTCCCTCCCTCTCTCTCTCTCTCTCTCTCTCTCCCTCCCTCTCTCTCTCTCTCTCCCTCCCTCTCTCTCTCTCCCTTCCTCCCTCTCTCTCTCTCCCTTCCTCCCTCTCTCTCTCTCTCCCCCTCCCTCTCCCCCTCCCTCTCCCCCTCCCTCTCCCCCTCCCTCTCCCCCTCCCTCTCCCCCTCCCTCTCCCCCTCTCTCTCTCCCCCCCTCCCTCTCCCCCTCCCTCTCCCCCTCCCTCTCCCCCTCCCTCCCTCTCCCCCTCCCTCTCTCCCTCCCTCTCTCCCTCCCTCTCTCCCTCCCTCTCTCCCTCCCTCTCTCCCTCCCTCTCTCCCTCCCTCTCCCTCCCTCTCTCCCTCCCTCTCCCTCCCTCTCTCCCTCCCTCTCCCTCCCTCTCCCTCCCTCCCTCCCTCCCTCTCCCTCCCTCCCTCCCTCTCTCTCCCTCCCTCCCTCCCTCTCTCTCCCTCCCTCTCTCTCCCTCTCTCTCCCTCCCTCTCTCTCCCTCTCTCTCCCTCCCTCTCTCTCTCCCTCCCTCTCTCTCCCTCCCTCCCTCTCTCTCCCTCCCTCCCTCTCTCTCCCTCCCTCCCTCTCTCTCCCTCCCTCCCTCTCTCTCCCTCCCTCCCTCTCTCCCTCCCTCCCTCTCTCCCTCCCTCCCTCCCTCTCTCCCTCCCCCTCTCTCCCTCCCCCTCTCTCCCTCCCCCTCTCTCCCTCCCCCTCTCTCCCTCCCCCTCTCTCCCTCCCCCTCTCTCCCTCCCCCTCTCTCCCTCCCCCTCTCTCCCCCTCTCTCTCCCCCTCCCCCACTCTCTCTCCCTCCCTCTCTCTCCCCCCCTCTCTGTCCCCCCTCCACCCCTCTCCCCCCTCCCCCACCTCCCCCCCTCTCCCCCCCCACTTAGAATCTGCCTTAACTCATCCTTTTCTTAAAATACTTTGCTAAAAACTGAAAGTAATGCCAACAGGTACTGTAACTCTGCCTTCTCCCATTAGTTCCATCCAGAGCTACAGTTATTCTGCCTTCCGGGTTACCATAGACCACTCTGTAACATGGCTCTACATCTTTCCAACCTCCTGTTTTTGTTTCTTGCCAGGACAATACCAGGTACTTTTACTTTACCATAGTACTTTGATGGTATCAATTTCTATGTTGCTTAAGATATTACTTGCTTCTGGAAAAGATAATTTCCAAAATCTCAGTGGCTTAACAAAACTACAAGTATGTTTTCCCTTCACATAGAATCCAAAATAGCTGCTCCTGGTCATAGAGAAGGACTCTCCGTGATTCGGGAATCCAGGCTCTTTCCATCTTGTGTCTCAGTCATATTCAGCATTTGACTTTGAAGGTCTCCATGCTTGTATCAAGAAGGCAGTGAGGAAGAACATAGAAGGTTTTGTTGTTGTTGTTGTTGTTTCGTTTTCTTCTTTTTTTTTTTTTTTTAAAGAGACAGAGTCTTACTCTGTTACCCAGGCTGGAGTGCAGTGGCCTGACCACAGCTCACTGCCATCTCTCCTGGGCTCAAATGATCCTCCCGCCTCATCCTCCCAAACTACAAGTATGTGCCACCAAACCTGACTACTTTAAAAAAAATTTAGTAGCGATGGGGTCTCAGTATGTTGCCCATCCTGGTGTTGAACTCCTGACCTCAAGCAATCCTCCCATGGGCCACTATGCCTGGCTGGAAGATTTTTTGCTTTTTAATGGGTCAGGTGTGTACATGGTGTACATTACTTCTACTCACAACCTATTACTGCACCTTACTGCAAAGGAGAAAAGAAAATATGATTTAGGCTTCATTTCCAGGAAGGAGATATAACAGCTTTGGTGATTCATTAGCAATCTCTACCACAGACTCTGTGTCTCAGTTCATATGTGCTGCAATAGCAAAATACCTGCACAATTTATAAATAATAATAATTTATTTCTCATGGTTCTGGAGGCTGGGAAGTCCACAATCGAGATACTAGCAGACACAGTGTCTGGTGAGCTTGCTCTCTGCTTCCAGGATGATGTCTTGTTGCTTCATCCTCATAAGGGAGAAAGGCAGAAAGAGCAAAAGGCACTAGGATGCTCTAGTCAACCTCTTTTATAAGAGCACTAATCCATTCATGAGGGTGGATCCCATAGGACCTAATCAGCTCTCAAAAGGCCTCACTTTTTAATACTATCATCTTGAGTATTAGGTTCCAACATAAGAGTTTTGGAGGGCCATATGCATTCAGATCGTAGCACACTGTA
Source organism: Pongo abelii (assembly GCF_028885655.2). Taxonomy (NCBI): domain Eukaryota; kingdom Metazoa; phylum Chordata; class Mammalia; order Primates; family Hominidae; genus Pongo; species Pongo abelii. The sequence goes on from NC_071988.2 coordinate 203,127,441, forward strand.
TTCCCAAGTACTGAAATCACTGCACTAGGGGAAAATAATGAACGTATGATTTCAATGTTATTGACTGAATTTCCTCCATTTATATTGACCTCAATGAATATTTAACTCTATATATGCTGCAGTTATATATTCAAGTGGCTAGTTTATGTTAACTTGCTGGCTTTGATTGTAGATGTGATAGCAACGTCTATATGTTTAAATAGATTCTCTATTTTTAACCTCTGATTATAAGGAGTATGAAGGCATCCTTTCAAGGGAAACAGTAAAAGTAAATGAAGTTATTTTCGTTTAATCATGTGCTAGTCTCTATCTTTAATCTGTGGGATAGGCTCCAAGGCCTATAGCTGTGGAAACATCTGAGTGAATTGACAAGTTGGATTCAAAATGTACTATGAATTTATATAAAATTTGTAAATGTAATGTTTTAAAAAGTAGAGACATTTTAGTACCTTGAAGACATAAGCCTGCTATCTATCTTTTTAGGCTTTTGTAGTTTTTGTTTTAGAACAAAGGCTCAGATTTCTTTCCTTTTTTTTTTGTTTTGAAATGGAGTCTCACTCTGTCACCAGGCTGGAGTGCAATGGCACCATCTTGGCTCACTGCAAACTCCGCCTTTGGGGTTCAAGCAATTCTCCTGCCTCAGCCTCCCAAGTAGCTGGGAGTACAGGTGCCTACCCCCACGCCTGGATAATTTTTGTATTTTTAGTAGAGATGGGGTTTCACCATGTTGGCCAGAATGGTCTGGATCACTTGACCTCATGATCTGCCTGCCTCGGCCTCCCAAAGTGCTGGGATTACAGGCGTAATCTTAAATCTTAAAAGTTTAAAATGTCTTCTATTTTTAAATTACTTTCATAACTTCAATGCACTATTTCATTAGGACAGTGATTTGTAAATGTTATCTTTGATTTAAAGTGGTCTTTGTGGTTTTTACTTTTTCTAAGTATTTAAATTTTCTGGTAAAGAAGGGAGGCTTTGTAAGACCTAGAAACGTGTCATTATTTTTATTAAGTAGATGGGTTCAAGACAAAATAAGGAGGAAAAGATGGAAGGAAGGAGAGAAATTGTACTACCTTGAACTAAAAACATTTGGTGGGTGCAGTTGGCCCATGCCTATAATCCCAGCACTTTGGGAATCAAGGCGGAAGGATAACTTGAAGCAAGGAGTTCAATACCAGCCTGGGCAACAAAGTGAAAATCCCTCTCTATAAAAAAAATAAAATAATAATAATAAGAAGCAAGTCATGGTGGTGTGCACCTGTATTCCCAGCTACTTGAGGGGCTGAGACCTGAGAATTGCTTGAGCCCAGGAGTTTGAGGATGCGCAGTGAACCATGATTATGCCACTACACTCTAGCCTGGGTGAAAGAGTGAGAACCTGTCTCTAAATAACAATAATAATAATAATATGCTTTATAAAAGGGAAGGAAAGAAGAGCTGAAAAGAAGCATCTTGGGTATACTTCTCTTTCTCCACCACTTTTCTTGTGAGCATAGTCCATAGTTAGTAGAAAACTGACATGCAATAGACATGTGGGATGCTGAGCGGTCTTGTCACCAACTTCGCCATTTTCACAGAGGCGTAAAGATGCTGCATGTCTTGTTCAAGGCCACACATATTCTTAGTTTGAACCAAATCGCATATTTAATAAGAAATGGTAGATCATTTTTTTAAGCCAGGGCTAAAAGGACTTGGTAATATTTAGAAACAGTATATTTTGCATTTGTACATAAAATTCCTACACCTGCCTATAAGCCCTCTGTAACTATTTTTCCCTTACTGAAGAATTTAGCTTTTGCTAGAATTTCAAAAGCTATGTAATTATCTGCACACAGTGTCTTGTATCTTGGAATAAATGTTGCATGAGCTCAGATCTGCCACTGCTGAGGACTGGGCACTGAAGTTCAGCCACAGTCCAACAGGTGAGGTGACTCCTAGGTCAGAAGGAAGCAGAAGGGACGAGGCTGCATGTGCAGGTCCCAAGGATCTCCCCGTGAGGTGACAATCTGGGTGATGTAACAAGCAATGGTGAGATAAAGGGTCACAGGGATGCACGACACAGTGTGAACCACTCTCCTTCTCTGCTATGTGGAAAAGCTCTCACTTTCACTTTCCCAAGAGAAGAGGGAATTGTCACATCCTTCTTTCTAAGCTGATGTTTCTCTAATTCTTTGCCCCATCCTGTTGTATGTTTTGTGTATCTTATCCCCAAAACTATTCCCACAGCAGCATGTTTAGCTAGTGACTGAGCCCAGTGGGGACAATAATGTGTCAGCTGCTTTATTAGAAAAAGGAAGGGTAGGGGGCTGGCAACCAGTTTCCACTTGGGAGGACTCTGACATGGTGAGCAGACAGGATGATGACTCAACAGTTACATGATTTTCAGGTTCTGTATCCTGAAATTGTCTGAACATGCAGTAACACACAGATGAGGGCTTACTAACAGATGCGTAGCTTGCATGTACAGTTTCTTTTCTTCCCAGAACTTGTCTAAACATTGGAGTCATTTGTTGCCTTGGGCCTCACTGCTTGAAGCATCTCTCTTCCCTCTGAGTTCCTGACTCCAGATCCGTCTGGCTGCATAGCAGTCTCAGGTCTGTGTCCTTAGGTGTTCGATTCCAGCCAAGACCTCACAGAACTTCCTGCCTTCCAGAACCAGCTATGTCAAATACACATCATGATTATTTTACTGAAGGGGCTCTAGCCACCTCCACACATTGCTCAGGCTGAGTAAAAAATAGAGACCATTAACTGTGTGTGTACCTTATTACAGAATTAACATTTAATTCTTATACAGTGTGTGATAAAATGTATTTCACCTCCAGAATATCGCATATACAATCTTAATTTTAATAGAAAGAAAATGCTCTGCTATATGATGCTTAAGATACTGGGACATACAGTAATATACAACTGATATATGCTGATGTGGCAGATGTGTTAAATAATTCAGATACTTTTACAGCAAAATTAAAGCAAATTAATGAAAATTAGTATCTGAGTTTTGCCAATCCTCTTGTATAAATAAAATAAACATGAGGAATATTTACCTTAAATGGAACCTTGAATTTATCACTTGTATCACTTGCAGAAATGAGAATTTGTTAAAATAAATACAGGGCCTATGTCAATGGTAAAAAAATTAAAATTTTACATTTCTACTTGTAAGAGCATAATTCCTTTCAAGAATAAATAAGTAGCACATTGTATCTGGACAACTAGGTGGCACTGGTGTATTATCCTTTCAATCCCAGAAAAGCAAATTCAAAAATCATCTTATATATTCCAGCTCAGTGGTCAAACATGCATATGATCCTCAGCTGCACGTTTCAGTGGTAATTTAGAAGAGACTCATGAGTGAATATTGGAAGTGGTGTCAGTCTGCAGGGAACACTAACTACTCTCTAGCTTCCCATTGGCATGTTGCAGATACAGACCTTGAATTCAGAATCTTATTTTTAAAATTTCTAGAAAATCTGGTATTTTTCTGAAGGTAGGAAGCATTTTGAATTAAAAATGTCTTTGGAAATGTGGATCCTTACAGATACCAGAATATTTAAGAGAGATTATTCAAAGCAATTTTGTTACCATCAGAGGTTTTAAAAATGAAATTTCACAGGACACAGCCAAAGGGACCCTTGTAAGTAATTAGATCCTACATAAAGACAGTATTTAGATTTCAAATGTAGATTTGCAAAATTACATAATAACATCAGGTACTTGTGTCATTCTGATGGTTTTAGGCACTGTTTAAGTACTTTGCATATATTAACTCAATTATTCCCACAATAGCCTTTGACGTATTAGATGAAGTTATTGGGAAACAGAAGCAGTAACTTGCCCAGTGCTAAGCAGCTACAAGCTCTGGGACAGAGCTTCAAATACAAGAGAATTTTCTGTCTTGGTCACCATTCTTTCTACATTGCCTCTAAAACAGCCATCATAAACAGTTCTTTAAACAATTTTAATGTGACACAGATGCTTACGGTACAAAATTAAAATAAACTTGACAGAGAAATTAGAATTGGACATTTGTCTGATAGTAACATGATAGCTAGAAAATCAATAACTTTCCATCACAGAAATAATATAGAATTTAAACTTTACTTGCATATAATCTAGATAGAAAAAAATTGCATGTAAGATAGAAGAATGCGAGACACATCAGGAAATGTATCAAGTTACTGTTGAACTGGCTCATTTAAAACCTGAATACCCAGGGGACATCACCAATATTGTCCTCAGATAATGATACAGAAATACATTTCCTTGAATATTTGCTTATCTTTATTTTCATCAGTAGGATCCATGAGAAATAATGAAAAGGAATATTTTCTTAAAAGATAAGTACAGGTGTCTTCGAAGTAGTTCAACATGCCACGGGCAAATCTTTACTTGAGTACTTAAATAAAGCAGAGATTATGCCATGGAAAACATGAGAACTGAAAAGAACTTGGCTGTCTTAGTTTTCTATTGCTGCATAACATATTACCATATTTAGCAGCTTGAAACTGCACCCATTTATAAGCTCACAATTCCAGAAATCAAAAGTCCAGAGGTCCTGGACCCTCTGCTTACGTTCTCACATAGCCATACTCAGGGGCTTGGCTAGCCTGAGTTCTTATCTGGGAATCTGCAGAAGAGTCAGTCAATTCAGTTGCTGACAGAATTCAGTTATGTGCAGCTGTAGGATTGAGGTCCCTGTTTCTTTGCTGGCTATTGACCAGGAGCTGTTGTCAGCTTCTAGACGCCGCCTATATTCCCTACACAAGCCACCTAGAGGCTTGTGGGCCTTCCATTTTCAAAGCCAGCAATGGCACGTCAAATCCTTCCTATGCTTTGAATCTTCCTGACTTCCCATCATGCCGCTGTCATCACCTTTTAAAGGATGTGTGTGCTTAAATGAGGCACATGCCAGTTAATCATCGTATTTTAAGGCAACCTGATTTGGGACTTTAATTACAACAACAGAACCTCTGCAGTGCGTAGATTAGTGTTTGAGTTACCAGAAGATAGGAATATTGGGGAGTCATCTTTGGAATTCTGACCCACATCATCAATGGCTACACCATCAAGAGGCACATTTTGTTCATCTTATGATTCCTTGTTAGTGGACACACTTTTCCTAATGTCAAGGTGAGTATTGACATGGATAATAAACTTGGAGATTAAGCCAGAATACAGTAATAACCACCATGACTTAAGTACATTGAATATGCTTGGTGTCTTAAATACATTTTCTCCTTTGATCCTCACACAACACTTCAAGTATAAAGCTGAGCTTCATAGACTTTCTGCAACTTGCTAACATCAGACAGCCAGTAAATGAGGGAGCCAAACTTCAAGAAAAAGAACTGTATGAACACAGTGTCTGTGCTTTTTGCAGCACAGCATGAAGGAAAAAGGATCTCAGAGTCTTGTCCTTGAGAAGAAAGTTATACTTCAAGCAGAAAGATTAAATAAAATTTGTTATGCAACATCAATATGATTAATGATTCATTACAGATAGTATAAAATGTTTTATATGTATGTACCTGTTATTCCATGTTCATTTTTATCACACTAATTAAGAAAGTTTTATATATAATGTGTATATGTGTATGTTTTATATATAAAGTATACAATGGAAATTAAGATTAATTCAAAGATGATAGAAGCAGCTGTAGAATAATTATTGAGATGGGATTTTGTCAGGAATGGGAAAGCCTGAAGGGAATCTAAAACATTTGCTTGCAGATATGGTGACCTTAAATTTGTTTGTTCTACCTTCAAACACCAGTTTGAAGGGCAGCACTTTAAATTGGGGTGTCATACTTAGAGCCCATTTTTAAAGAAAGCAGCACCTCAGGTGGTTAATTTCTAATAAACTTTTGAAACAACTCATCTTATACTGATGGATAAAACTCTGTCCTGTCAAATGTATGAACTACAGAACCATGAATCTCCTATCAAAAGTTTTTAGACTTGTGCTAATGGATTTAATCTTACCATTCATGATGTGGTTCTCAAAAGTGATGATGGTGAGAAGATCCTAAAAGGGGTGGAACTTAGGAAATCCAGTTGGGAATTTAGGTTCTAGGATAAAACAAGAATATTCATTGTCTTAGTTTATTTGTGCTGCTATAACAAACTACCTTAGACTGGGTAATGTATAAAGAACAGAATTGTATTTCTCACGATTCTGGAGGCTGGGAAGTTGAAGACCAAGGTACCAGCAGATTTGGTGTGTGGTGAAGCCTTGCTCTCTGCTTCACAGGTGGCCCCTCCTACTGAGTCCTCACATGGTGGAGGGGGTGAATGCTGTGCCCTCACATGGGGGAAGGACAGAAGGGCAAAAGGGGACAAAATTGCTTCATCAGGCCCTTTTATAAGGACATTAATCCCTCATGGAGATAGGGACATTAATCCCTCATGGAGATATAAGAGCCCTCATGGCTATTAATCATCTCTCTAAGGCCTTACTTCTTAACACCATCACCTTGGGGGTTATGTTCCAACATATGAATTTTGGAGGAACACATGCATCCAAACTATAGCACTGGTCATGACGACCGCCACTACTAATAGTATCATGTATTAAATATTCATGTTGGCTAGTCAACTGAGTTAGAAAATATTTCTAGACCACTATGTAAAAAATGATACTATCCTATTTTAGAGATGAGGAAATGTGAGATCAAGAAACTGTCACTTTCTCAAGCTCTCAGAGCAACTAAGTGACAAAGCTGGAATTCGAGCTTAGCAGGGTAATTGTGTTTTTCGAAAGTGTTGATCTTTCTCCTATGTCATTGGGCCTCTCCATAATTTAGCTTTGTCCAGAAATATCTGACATCCTGAAAGTGCTCTGTGGTTTATGTGTGACTCACGTAGGACATATACAATGTCTTGCCTTTTTTTTCTACTGCCATTACTTTTAAATGAGCCCAGCCAGATGCCCTATATGGCCACCTGGTGGGCCATGTGTCAGTGACATCTGAGAGCAGGGTTAATACTTGATGGTGGAAAATAACTTTTGTGCGTGTGAAATTAAGTAATCAAACTGGTGATCTTGTCCTTATGAATACAATACTCCTCCCTATATGATTAAATAGTCCAAAGTGATTGAAAACTATTTGTCATACTTTAGTAGTAGACAAAGAGTGGTGGAATGATTTTTTTTTGTTCTTAACAATTCCAAAACCACATAAGAGATATGAAGAAAACAGATTTAGAAAATTCTGAGTAAGGTAAGGAGTAAGATTCTTAGACATAAGAAACTGGCAACCCAGATCTCCCAGGTGAGTAAGACAAACAATTATCAGTGTAGGACAAGCTAAGTAAAAGAAATATATCTATGGGTTAGAAACAATCTAAGAAAATTAACTATAAATTGTTGCAGAGGAACTAATTGTTATGTGGTCTAATAAACTTAGGATATAATAGTATTAGTTGGTAAAGAAATCTTTATATACTTATTTTCTAAGTTTTCTTGCCACCAGCCATAAGAAGTAATAAAGAAAATAACTAAATGTGGTGTAAAATCCTTAAAGCATTAAGGAGGAGAACATTAAAAAGAAGCTACAATGGAGTGCTGATTAACAAAGCAATCCTGTTTGGTGCTTGTTTTCCACCATCATCTACATACAATGGCCTCTGGGAACATTTTGATAATTCAGTAAGCTCTTTGAAGACTTCAAGAGGAGTATCTTGAGGAGATCTGGAGGCTCAGGGGAAAGTAGGTCTCTGTTAGGGAGGTTGTGTTTGCTTCCGTTAGCAGGGGAATAAGAGGTATCATTCATTTGACAGGGCAGTAGGAGAGGGTGTCTAGGAAGTCGTGAGAGAGACCATCACTGTCGCAAATATCCTTGTCCTCTGTGCTCTGTCCATCATGTAAAAAATTTTACTGTTTAATGGATTTTTATATATTCAGTAATTTAAATATTGCATATTTTAAAGCCAATAGACTTCGCTTCTTAATGTTAGGTTTACAGAAAAATTGAACAGAATACAGATAATTCCCTCTCTCTCTTCCCCATCAGTTTCCTCTGTTATTAATATCTCACTTTTTTTTCCAACTGATGAACCAATGTAATAAATTATTACTAATGGAAATTCATAGTGTACATTAGGTTTCACCCTTTGTGTTGTCTAGTTCCATGAGTTTTGCCAAATACATAATGTCATACAACTGCTGTTACTGTATCACACGGAATGGTTTCAATCCCCTAAAAATCCCCTCTACTCCACCTATTCATCCTCTCCTCATATTCCCCTCAATCCTGGCAACCACTGATCTTTCTACCCTTTATAGTTTTGTGTTTTCCAGAATGTCACAGAGTTGGAATCATAAAGACTGTAGTATTTTCAGAGTGACTTCTTTCACATTAGCAGTATGCATTTATGGTTCCTCCATGATTTTTTATGGCTTGATGGGTCATTTCTTTTGACTGTTGAATAATATGTCTGAATTATTGTCTAGATGTGCCATGATTTGTTTATCCATTCACCTATTGACAGACATCCTGGTTTCTTCCCATTTGGGGCAATTATGTATAAATCTACTATAAACATTTATATGCAGGTTTTTGTGTAGATTATAAGTGTTCAGCTCATTGAAGTAAATACCTGGGAGTAAAGATTGCTGGATCATGGGATAAGATTATATTTAGCTTTGTAGACAAAGGCTTTCTTCCAAAGTGGCTGTATCATTTTGCATTGCCATTAGCAGTGAATGAGAATTCCTGTTGCTCCATCATGGATCATTTTAAACAATGACAAATGAGAGCTGATTTTGCATACTGGAAGCTTTAATCTGCTTATAGGCATGGGCAGAGAAGAAATATCTTCACTAATAGTCATAATTTTATACTATATGTATATACTATATGTATTTTTACTATATGTATTTATACTATATGTATATTTATACATAATTTTAGCACTATGTCATGTCTAAAAATTATAACAATAACAGATAATTAATCTGTTATTCATAAGGCCTGTTACTTATAAGAGGCCTTATTTTAGAATAAGCTAATGAATAAGAAGAATATTATTAAAATATTTAATGATTACACACATTTAAAATGCTGAAATACATTAGTTTATATAAAACAGCTCATTTCACAACTATACAAGGCATTGTAGGTAATGTTCTACAAATATGAGTACTACGTAGATTCTCAATTTGGCACATCCTGGTGACAAAGAAGATGGATTTGGAAATGTACAATATGGACAAATTACATAGCTTAAACTTCAATTATATTATCTGTAAACTGATTATAATAGTACACTCTGATTAAGCATGGACAAAGCCCAGAAATCGGGAAAGCATAGGGTATATTTGGTGGAGGGATGAGAAGTCTGTTTTGTATTATTCTTATAGGACAATACTGTGGAGGGTCCTTAATGTCACTCTAAAGAGTTTGGATTTTATTTGGTATATGGAAATCCACTGAAGAGTTTTTTAAAGGTTGCTCACAGAAGGTGGCCTATTCAGAGTTTTACTTTAAGATTATTTGAGAATAGAGTTAAAAATTTTGAAAGAATTAATGTATCTTGACAACTCTTCAGAGCTGTACCATTGCCATTCTGTTACTCTTTTCTGTGAATTAGAAAGAGAGCTCCTTTCCTTAAGATCTTATCATCATTTTCTGCATAATTTTCTGGTCTATCCAAGATCTTACCATCGTGTTATTTGATAACTGCTGTGGCTGACACCCCTCAGCGGTGCTCAGTGCACAACAGTGTAGTTGTATGCAGGAGTCTTCTTAAAATCCTGTTATTTCCTCCATAATTCAATAAGACAGGCCTAGCAAGGTTCTTCTCTTAGTTTCTTTTTTGAGCTATTTATTTTTTACTCCTTTTGCTTAAATATACCTAATACAGCCATACCCAAAATCTTAACCTCTGCTTCTAATATTTTCCCCTTTTTTGGAGCTTAATTCAGCATACTAGACTTCCCTATTTTGATATTCTAATGCTTTTCAAAACGAACTTAGCCAGCATTGACCTCATTATCTTCCAACCTCCAAGCAGCTCTTTCTGATTCTCTCTCTCTCTGTTAACAGCAACACCTTTGTTTTAGCCACTCAGGCTGCAGGCCAAAGAGTTATGTTTGATTCCTCTTTTCTTCCTGTTCCCAGTATCACTGTTTATGTTTGTTCAGGTTGTGCACTGCCAAATCTAAGGAGCACCATTACATCATAAGCATCGTGGACTTATATAACAGTTAGGACAATTTTCCATCACATCTTTTTGTGCAGAGCACTGTTTGTCCCTGGCATAAAGGCCTTTCATGGGTTAGTGACAGTCTTGTAAGGAGGTGGTGAGCAAATTCTTAAAAAGTGGAAGCAGCAAGTATAAAGTCATGCCTCAAATATTTGTTGGTTTAGTAGTCACAGCAATAGAGAAGATCGTGACATCTAAGAGTGGTAAGACTCTTTTATGATTGGAGCATCTATTCAGACAGAGACAAGAAAGTAATTAAACAAGTAGAGATCTGAGACTGAGACAAAAAATGATAACAGTGTGATTTGATTGTATAGGCATTGATCATGTTTTATATTAGAGCAGAAAACACTATGATAAGATATATTGAATGTAGTCCTGACTTTCTGCTTAGCCATTTCCTCTAAAATATTCTGACAAATATTCTCAAGGACAAAAGTGTTCTTAGGGCCTGGGGACTATGTGTCATTGAAATAGTCATAGTCCCTCCTCCCAGTTTCGCTCCACTATGAGTTTTGTAGAAAGTTTGCCAGAGGACAAATGCGGGAGACGTTATCTTTCCTGCTACAGTGTTTCGAATCAAAATTGTAAATGATGGGAGTTGAATGACAGCTATCATCATATCAGCACACAGGGCGGATGGCAATGAAAAGAACATCACCAGTGCTCCAGAGAAGCAAAATGTTTCCCTGCATGCATCATTAGTTTCCTTCTGTGGTGTTAGGGGGGAATTTTAAGCTGATTTAGTTCTTTGAGTGGTAGGTAGTGGCAGTTGCTGCAGCCTGGCATGAAGTGCAGATTGTTCCACATTGCGGAAACAGACATCATCATTATAATGAGTCTGAAAAGGCCTGTTCATCAGTATGTCAGCCAGTAGGATTATGTGACAAAGGGGTAAGAATATCGCCTGAAGGTGACTAGGCCCTCGAAGTCTCAAACATGTTAAAAATAGTAGTTATGATTTGCATAAACCAACAATCTTTGCTATTCCTCTATGTTGAGGCCTTTACCAAGATAATTCTTATCTATTTGCTTATTACTTTATACTTGCTAAAGCAGTCAAAAGCAGCCTCATCTTTGCTTTTAGGAAAGTACCATGTGGACAGGGCAAGTTGTGTTATCCTGATTTTATGGAAGAGGCAACTGACATCCAGTGAGATAAAATTGTGGAAACGTCATTATTAACTGAGAACTGAACAGATACTCTGCCCCCATCCCTAGGCTCCTTCATCTATGAGACAATGCCTCTTTAAAGGTAACTCTGTAAGTTATCTTTGAGATAAGTGGGGAGCATCTCCCACCACTGGGTTTGAAGATCAGTGTCATGACCACATGAATTTACTCTGTTAACCATCAAGCTGCCCGTGTAATGGATTCTGATGTGATAAACTTACTTCCACATCTCGCTCCTACTTTGCTGTCACTGCACTCAGCTCTTGGATTTCAGTACAAAAAATTATTACCCAAGAGCTGTAGATACAGAGATTTTTACATTATTAAACCCAATACTTTGCAATATATGAAGAAAAGCCTTCTTTAACCAAATCTATATGAACAACTTTAGTTCAAATCAGTCTTTCGGGTTTCCATCTTCCTCTGGGAACGTGAGAGCTAGTAGGAGAAGTTCTGTTCTTAGAGGGGAGTACGCTGGAATCACACTTTAAAACCTCCTTATAGATACAACCATAGAAGTAAATTGCCTACAGCAGAAGTCCTTTCATTCTTCTGTAATGGAATTTCTTTGAGTGGAGACCAAGGTGCCCTCTCCCCTTCCCACATTTTCTCCGGGAATTCTCCTCTTACTGTGAACTGTTTTCTCGTGAGTTTCTGTATATATCTAATCTGACATAAAATATGCATACTATAAAAGATTTTCAATTAAATTCTAATCTGAATTAACCAGACTCTGGTAGACATTTAATAAAAGGCAATTGCATAAAAGTTTAATGTATTCATGTTTTTATTGGGATTTAGGTTAGATCTATATTTGTAAATGGGATCAGACACGACCAATCTATTTTGTGATTTCATGAAACATTGTTTATTATAAGTTTCTCCAAATACACTCTGGTTCTGTTTATTTATATGTATATGGAGATAATCTACAGTGCATAATAATGATAAATCTTTTTCTTTGAGCTAATATTGCTGCAACCATGTGCTGGGTATTTTAAAAACAAACGTTTTCATTTGCCAATCACCTTATTTGATATAAATTAGCAATAATTCCTTTGTTGCTGATTTGTTTTACAGTTCCAAAGGAAACTAAACAGATTTACTTCCCATCTCTTTTATGTAGTGTCTCAATAACTCTAATTTTGGAAAATAAAGAGATAGTTAGCTATGATATAGTATTGGTATAAACCAGATTGAGAGAGAGAGACATACAATTGATAGGTATGAGCAGAATATATACTAAGGCATCCTTCATCTTCAGCTCACGAATCTGTAATTCATTATCTGATGGAAATACATCTACGGTATTGATTTCCTTAAGATGAAGACTTTTGGTTTCTCTAATCGTGTCCATTAGTTTCCTCTAGACAGATTAATAATTGTTCACAATTACTAATGGCAATTGTAGGCATTTAATTTTACCTCTACCCTTGTGAAATTGCTACTTGGCAGCATATTTGTGCAGTAGTAGATAAAGAATAATCCTAAGGCAATAAAACAGTCTCCATTTGTTATAGTACTTTGTTTACAAAAGCATCATTACAAGCACTTCAGAGTACAAAACTGTCCATGTACTTTTTTTTAAATTAGAAATTTATTTTAGACTTTAAGACAATTTCATTACCTAAGGGACCAATAACTGATTTTTAAAACTGATGTTACCCAAAGAAGATGAACTTCTTTATTTTCTTTTGACTGGTAAATCTGAACAATGCAAATCTAAACAATGAATCTTTTCAAGAGAATTGCAGTTATTTTTAAGTCCATATGTAGAATGTTTATACATTTATACAATAGATTTTATTTTTTATTGTCTCATTTCTTATGATTTAGAGTGGTTTTTGAATCTGATATGTGTTAATTCTTTAAGAACATCTTAAAATGTTGCTCTATCATTATTTTAAATTAAGTAGATGTACCCTCAGTTCTATTCAATGGCATTCAGTTGCTGAAGAATTGATCAATTATTTTAGAGAAGTTTCTATTGTGGCACAGACCTCAGATAGATTTCTATGGAAGATGTAAAAGTCCTCAATGTTCAGAGTAAAAGTATTGATTGCAAAATGACTTTCAACTCCAAACAAGCTTTGATTTAAATGATATCTTCCAATTGCTAAAACTAGACTCAACATTTGATGTACCTAAGCATAAATCATTCTTCCATCCTATAAATATTGCCTAAAATTAAGGAACTTATTGGGTAATATAATTATAATAATTAACGTATATCAACATACCCATTGCCATAGTTTCTAAACACACCTAGCCTTAACTGCAATGTAGTCGATGTGGTATTAAATAAGTCTCTTTTTTAGTTCTATATACATTTTAAAAGTTTTTTAATAGACGTATACCCCCTTTATAGCTTATTCAAGTGTTGCCGTTTCCCTTCCAACGTGGCTTTATTTGAATTTTTGTGGGAATAAAATATTAAATTAAGGATGTGTGGTTAAATTTCTCATTTTTTCACATTATGTGGTGTTAGATGCATTAGAATATCTAAGAATGAATTTGGAAGCACTTAATTGGAATTATCATTATTTTGCTTTACAGTATTTATTTGTAAGTCTTTAATATCAAAATAAGTAACAAATAAAATTTATGTAAATATCCAAATAGAAAAGAGCAGGGAAATTCATTTTGTGCAATATTGTTGTATTTGGTATGATTCTTTTTTTTATTAAAAATATGTCTGTGTGTGAACAACATAGAATGGAAGATTTAGTATAACATTTGCCTTAAATTTATTTCCACTGCTTAATGCTAATGGCTATGCACTATGTGCTTTTCACATTCTTTATCAGGGACAAATTATTTAGATTTATTTCTCTATTGAGAACTTTAAAACCACAATATTCATATTGTAAAGAGTTTATCTTTTTTCGTCCTACAGAATAGATGTTTAACAGTTAATTCCTCTTTCTCTTGTTTTTGTTAGTGGTTTCAGTAATGATACATCGTTTACATAACTTTGAAGGACAAATGACACAGCTGATCTTGAAACTTACATACCAGATAATACATACTGTCATCTTTACAGCAAGTTTCGTGGGTTTTAACATTGGAGAGCCTGATTATTTCTGTTCTTGGTTCAAGTTTGTTGCTTGGCCTTAGTGATGGTACTAGTCAGAGTTCTCTAGAGAAACGGAATCAACAAAATGTTAGAATATGTATGCATGTGTGTGTATGCACGCACACGTGTGTGTGTGTGTGTGTACACACATACACAGAGTAAAGAGATTGAGAGAGATTTAAGTTATTGGCTCACAGGATTGTGGAGGTTTGGCAAGTTCAGTATCTGATGTGGTAGGCTGACAGGCTGGAGACCCAGGGAAGAGTTGCAGTTTAAATCCAAAGACAGTGTGCTGGAAACATTCCTTCTTGCTTAGGGAAGTTCAGTCTTTATTTTATTAATGCCTGTAAGTGATTGGGTGAGGGTCACTCACATTATGGAGAGCAATCTTCTTTACTCAAAATCCACCAATCTAAAGGTTAATCTCATCAAGAAACACCTTAACAGAAACACCCAAAATCGTGTTTGACCAAATATCTGGGCCCCATGACCCAGGTACATCGACACATAAAATTGTGTTGCTGACATCGTGGTGCCCTGTCCTGTGCCTGCGTCTCTTCAGCAGCACTTACACATTCTACTTACAGAACTGCTGCCCTCTTCTGCTTTCTCAGAGGTCTGCAGGGTTTTCTTCCCCGCCTTGAAGTACTAAAGCTATTACTACTAATAATCACTACCACTATGGATAATTATTATAATTGTTTCCCTTTATCCACTGAAACCTCAGTTTCAGTTAGCCACAGTATGGTACAATAATAAGGTATTTTGACAGAGGGAGGAGAAATAAGATACCACATTATTGAAGTATGTGATAATTGTTCCATTGTATTGTTACTCTATTACTGGGATTAATTTCTAAATTAAACTTTCTCATAGTGTGTACGTACAGGAAAAGATATAGAATATATGGGGTGGGTACTATCCATGGTTTCAAGCATCCACTGGGGGTCCTGGAATGTATCCTACCAGGAAAAACACTGTACAATTACCATTGCTACTACTACTCATGGGAAGAAATTCCTAAACACCTTCTATATGGTTGGCGGTGAAACATGAGTTATACTCAAATTTTTTATCTCTAAAACTCAAAACAAAACAGGAAGGTAGTTATAAATATGTTGTAGATGAGGGACCTGAGAGTCATTAGGATTAAGGGGCTTGTCCAAGGCCCGACATTTATGGAGTGGCCAAACCAGATCAGATCCCATGAATCTGTATCTTCTTGATGCCACAGCTTTAATTAAAGGCATCATTAGGTTGCACACTGTAGAGCAGTCAGCTACAGTTAGCTGTTATGACTTCACAGTGACAAGAGGGGATTTAAATCAAAGCCAAGGCCATTAAGTAAGATATGTGAACAAGTTTTGCCACAAAAAGCCCCTTCATCAAAGATTATTATGATAGTTTATGTAATATTTCTTTGAGATTTTTAAAACGGAAAGCCCTTTATTTGGGATAATTCTCAGACTGAGTCTGGCTAGAGAGAGGGAAATTGAATACATCAATAATGTTATTTCCCCTCTCTGTCACTTCCGTCTTGCCTTTCATAAATTGATTAGGGGTGATGTTGGAGAGACTCAGATTTGAATTGCTTGATAAAGAAGAGCAAGATCCTCACTGAGGAATTTGGATTTGGTTTCATTAGGAATAGATATGCTATAGATTCAAGGGAATGATCATTTTAGAGCCAAATGGACCAGACATCCTCTATTATGCCCTAAGGGCACTACCTCCTACTTCTGAGACAATCTTTTAGTACCTCCTGCATTATGATCCACTCAGATGTCCCAATGATGTTTAATGTCACCATGTTGTATCCAAGTAGTGTTTCTTTATTATAGCAAATATTCCATTAGACCCAGAAATGTTATCCT
This sequence comes from Pongo abelii, assembly GCF_028885655.2. Classification (NCBI taxonomy): domain Eukaryota; kingdom Metazoa; phylum Chordata; class Mammalia; order Primates; family Hominidae; genus Pongo; species Pongo abelii. The sequence continues at coordinate 203,143,776 of NC_071988.2, forward strand.
TCTCTAATAGTTCTACGAATTTTGAGAACTGATATTATCTTTTCGAGATCACAATTTAGAGCATCCTTAACAATATGGCAGTCTCTATTGACAGTGATACTCAGGGAACAAAACTCAGAGAACTTCTTCCCTGCAGTCAGAACAATCCCCTTGGAGGCATAAGTGGTTCCACCCATGAATTTTGGAGCCCTGTAGGCTGAGCTACTTGAAGTGTAGAATACAGAGGCATTAGATGCTGACACACACAGAGTTTTCCATTCTGATAGAATCTTGTCTTTCTTTTTAAAATTGGTTCTTTTCCAACTTCACAGGCTCTTTTAAATTTCTTTTAATTTTTGCTTTTTGTGGGTACATAGGTGAATATCTTTATGGGTTACATGAGATATTTTGATACAGGCATACAATGTGTAATAATCACATCAGGGTAAATGGAGTATGCACCACCTAAACATTTATCATTTCTTTATGTTATAAGCATTCCAATTATACCTTTTTAATTATTTTTAAATGGAAAATTAAATTATTTTTGACTATAGTCACCCTGCTGTGCTAGCAAATACTAGGTCTTATTCATTCTTTCTATTTTTTTTTCCCCCCCACAGGATTTTTGAGAGGTTACAAATACTTCTATGTCTTCAACAGGGAAATTCACATTTTCCTGAATTTTATACAGCACTGACTTTATAATTTTAAACTTCTTAGAATTGGGAGAATTATTCACTTCATTTTGGTACGATCATGGTAACTCATTTTGTTACATCACAATCAGAGTGAGTGTAGCTTTCTTGAAAATACTCTTGTAAACTTTGCTTGGCTATCACTTTTGTTATTGTTTTGTTTTCTTAAATAGGCCTAAATGCCACAAAATTACAAAATTAACCTTCATTAATTTTTTTAAAACATTTATAAAAATTATACAATCTAGGAATTTCCTCAGAATGTACTTTTCATATCATTGGGGAAATTTGATAAAAACACAATTTCAGGCCTGGAAAATATTTTGGGGGACCTGACTCCAGTTCCTAATAGTTGCTGGTGGGTTCACTACAATTTTAAGTTGGCAAGCTACTTAACATTTTAAGACTCACTTTTGTACCCAGCACTCTGTCTAGCACATATTTGACACCCAACACCTAGCATATAGTGAATGCCCAATAGTTATTTCTATTATTTCTAAAATTGTATTATTTCCTGTAGGCAACTCTATCTCTGAGAGTTATAGAGTCAGAAGTACAGGCCACGTGCAGTGGCTCACATCTGTATCCCAGCACTTTGGGAGGGCGAGGCAGGTGGATCACCTGAGGCCAGGAGTTCAAGACCATCCTGGCCAATGTGGTGAAACACCATCTCTACTAACAATACAAAAATTAGCCGGGCGTGGTGGTGTGCCCCTGTAATTCCAGCTACTTGGAGGACTGAGGCAGGAGAATCGCTTGAACCCAGGAGTTGGAGGTTGCAGTGAGCCAAGATTGTGCCACTGCACTCCAGCCTGGGTGACAGAGCGAGGCTCCATCTCAAATAAAAAAAAAAAGTACAAAACTGTGACCCTGCGGGAGCTTACTGTCCTATAAAGGAGATAAGCCTTGATAGCCAAATTATAATTTGACTCTCATTGATATTTTCAAAGTACAGAATCATTTAGTCCAACCTCCTCAATTTAGGAGTGATGTGTTTAGTTCCGGGAAGTGCGATTAGATATGATTATGGTCGGAGAAATGACTCTTGTTCTATGCCATTCAGCTAAAGAGCACTGCATGTAATCCAGGCTGTACCACTTTGTGTATTGGCGCCGGCTCTTAGGTTAAGTTTTTAATGGAACATTTTCATGATTTTAAAAATGTATTAGTAAAAGTACTAATGGTATTTGTCAAAATGCAGACTCTGTGACAGTATCTGTTCTAAGTGATTTATTTCTATTTCCTCATATAATCCTCAGGGCAATCATATGAGTATGAAAAGTGTAATTCCTGTTTATAATGATGAGGAAACAGAGTTATAGAGAACATGTTTCCTACCTTTGTAAATCCAAACCTGAATCTTATTGTAGAATCCATGGGATTAGTGTCTGACCATCCTACCTCCCTCATTAATAATGATGATTGTCATCAGATAGCATTAGTCATTGACATTTCATTTCTTTTAGTTCTAGACATTCTAAAATTACCTCATTAATATAGTGTCATTGACAAGTATTGAATATTTTGGATGTTTTTGATTAAAAGACTGACAGATCACTTTTTTTCATAACTTAGAAGAAAATTGTTTTATTTCTTGACATTAATTTATATTTGTATATTTTACTTATTACATCAAGTTATATACCCTTATATAGATATCATTGTGAATATTTTGATATCATCAGAATAGAAATTATTACTTTAAATCTTCAATACTTTACAAATTACATTTCTTTTTTAAATGGAAAATAATCTCATTATGTAACAATGTACTACTGATTAATATAAATTACCACATTTCTTCAAGTTTCCTTTTTTTAATAGACTGTATATATAGTCTATCTATATTTAGAGACAGGGTCTTGCTCTGTCACCCAGGCTGGAGTGCAGTGGTGCAATCACAGCTCACTGTAACTTTGTACTTCTGGGCTCAAGCCATCCTCCTGCCTCAGCCTCTTAAGTAGTTAGGACTACAGGCATGTGCCACCAGGCCCAGCTAATTTTAAAATTTTTTTGTAGAGATGGGGTCTGTGTTTCCCAGCTGGTCTCAAACTTCTGGATTCAAGTGATTCTCCTGCCTCAGCCTCCCAAAGTGCTGGGATTTCAGGCATGAGCCACTGTGCCCACTGTGTCCTATATTTTTAATAGTTTTAGGTTCACAGAAAAATTGAAGGGAAGAAATGGAGATTTTCCATATACCCCTGCTTCCACACATGCAGAGCCTCTCCCATTATCAACATTGCCCACCAGAGTAATAGATTTGTTTCAATGCACCTACAATAGTACATCATTGTCACCCGAAGTCTTTTCATTAGCCTTCCCTCTTGGTGTTATATATTCTATGGGTCTGAACAAAGATATAATGCCATGTTTCCACCATTATAGTGTCATACTGAGTAGATTCACAGCCCTAAAAATCCCGTCTTCCACCTACTCATCCCTCTCTCCCTGCAACTTTTTGGCAATCACCGATTATTTCACTGTCTTGTCAGAATGTCATATGGTTGGAATCACACACTGTGTAGGCTTTCCAGATGAGTTTCTTTCACTTATTAATAAATACTTAAAGTTCCTTCATGTCTTTTCATGGTTTCATAGAGCATTTTTAAAAAAAAAGTTCTTAATAGTATTCCAGTGGCTGTGAAAGTACCATGTCCATTTATGCATTTACCTACTGAAGGGTATCTTCATTGCTTCCCAGTTTTGGCAATTATGAATAAGGCTGCTATAAACATCAGTGTACATGTATGAACATAAGTTTTCAGCTCCTTTGGGAAGGGGAGTATCACTGCTGAATTGTATGGTAAAAATGTGTTTGGTTTTGTTAGAAACCAGTCGCCTGTCTTTCAAAGTGGCTGATCCATTTTGCATTCCACCAGCGCTGAGAGTTCCTGTTGCTGCACATACTTCCCAGCATTTGGTGTTGTCAGTGTTCCAGATTTTGGCCATTCCAGTAGGTGTGTAGTGGTATCTCGTTTTATTGTTATTGTTGTTTCAGTTTGCATTTCCCTGATAACATACAATGTTGAGCATCTTTTCATATGCTTATTTGCCATCTCTGTATCTTCTTTGGTGAGGTGTCTTTTAAGGTCTTTGGCCCATTTTTTAATCAAGTTTCTTTTGTCTTACTGTTGTGTATTACTAATTCTTTGCATATTTTGGATAACTCCTGTATTAAATATATCTTTGGCAAGTATCGTCTCCCAGTCTGTGGCTTGTCTTTTTGTTCTCTTGACATTGTCTTATGGAGAGCACACATTTTTACCTTTAGTGAAATGCAGTTTACCAATTCTTTCAATTCTAGATTTTTGCCTTTGTGATTTATCTAAAAAGTCATCACCAAACCTCAGGTCATCTACATTTTCTCCTATGTTATTTTCTATAGTTTTTCATTTTACACTGAGGTCTGAATTCCATTTTTAGTCAGTTTTTGTGAAGAATGTGAGGTCTATTTCTAGATACTTTTTTTTTGCATGTGGATGTTCAGTTGTTACAGCACCATTTAAAAGACTATTTTTGCTCCATTGTATTGCCTTTGCTTCTCTGTCAAAGATCAGTTGAATATATTTCTGTGGATCTATTTCTAGGATCTCTGTTCTGTTCCATTTATCTATTTGTCTATTACCTCACCAATACCACACTGTCTTGATTACTGTAGCTTTATAGTAAGTCTTAAAGGAAGGTAGTGTTAGTGCTCCAACTTTGTTCCTCTCTTTTAATATTACGTTAAACTTTTATTTTTTTAATGACCAATCTCTATATTTATTTCATTAGAGAAAAGCAGCTTTTATAGTACTATGAAACATGTATTCCAAAGTTCGTTGCTTTCCATTGAAGTATAATTTTCTTGAATTTGAATAGTCAACATTAGATACACATTCTCATTTTTTCATATTGTAAAAATCCATATAATTTCCTACTTTGACATCTATTAAGATAAAATAAAAAACATTAAAAAGCAAACATCTATCTAAAAAAAATTGAACTGCCCTATGATCTAGAGATCTCACTACTGAGTATATATCCAAAAGAAATGTAACAGTACTTAAAGACATATCTGCAGTCTCATGTTTATTGCAACATTCACAATAGCCAAGGAATGGAATCAACTTGTGTCTATCAACAGATGAGTGGATAAAGAAAATGTGGTGTATATACATAGTGGAATACTATTCAGCCATAAAAAGCATGGCATCCTGTCATTTTCAACAATATGGATGAACCTGGAAGACATTATATTAAGTGAAATACACCAGATGCAGAAACTCAAATATCACACAATCTCACTCATATGTGGAATCTAAAAAGTTAATCTCCTGGAAGTAGAGAATAGAAGAGTGGTTACCAGAGCCTGGGGAGGGTAAAAGAGGGGGTAATGAGGAGAGATTGGTCAACAGGTAAAGAGTTACAATTAGATGGGAGGAACAATTTCTAATGTCCTATTGAACACTAGGGTGGCTAGTTAACAACAATGCACTGAATATTTTAAAATACCTAGGAGAGAGGATATTTAATGTTCTTACTACAAATAAATGATACATGTTTTAGATGATGTTTATCTTGATTTGACCATTACACAAAGTATACATGTATACAGGTATTGACCCTAATTTGGTCACTGTACAATGTATACATGTATGGAAACATCACATTCTACCCCATAAGTATGTGCAACTATTTTGTCAATTAAAAAATACACTTATAAAATTATATTAATGTAAAAGTAACCCTTCTTTTATAGAGATTAATTTTTTTTTTTTTTTTTTTTTTTCGAGAAGAAGTTTCGCTCTTGTTGCCCAGGCTGGAGTGCAATGGCACCATCTCGGGTCACTGCAACCTCTGCCTCCTGGGTTCAAGTGATTCTCCTGCCTCAGTCTTCTGAGTAGCTGGGATTACAGGTGCCCACAACCATGCCTGGATAATTTTTTGTATTTTTAGTAGAGACAGGGTTTCACTATGTTGACCAGGCTGGCCTCAAACTCCTGATCTTCACGTTCACCTTGCTCAGCCTCCCAAGTGCTGGGATTACCGTCCCTGGCCATTAAAAATAACTTTAGTGACCAAATGTAATTATTCCTTATTGATTCCAATGAATCAGTAAAAACTTTATGTCATTTTCAGGACTTAATTTTTAAAACATTTTAAAAATGATTATTTTAATTGTAACTTTATGGAGAAGTAGAGGAAAAATATACTTATTTATACCTTAAATGGAGATACTGATTTCTGTCTTATGTGTAGGAAATATTATAGATTTCTTGTTTTATGTATTTCAAATGTTGTTATAATACCAAATTTGAAATAATAAAAAACATGGTTGATTATCTTCAGATGCAGTACAAGTAGCTCTGCCTTTCACTTAATGTATTTTTCAAACTTCAAAACTAATTAATGTGTCTCCAATTATAAAACAATCTAAAGGTAAAAGTATCCTTTATTTAAAATAAATGAACTTGCTAGTGTTTTATTGGTGTCTTTGCACTTCTTTGTGGCTTGACACTTGCCCGTATGACTTACAATAAAAATTTAAAGAGAACTGGGCATCTCACCCAGATTTGCATCCAAGTTCCTCAAGGTTGAATATGGTTACTTTCAGATGACCCCTTTTTTACTTAAATTATAAGACTATTGTGACAAATATTTTTTGATCATGCTTTGGATATCATTTATAAAATATATGTAATATGAAACTCTGAGTTTGTAAATTCAGGATTCTCCTTAAATACTAATTACCATTTTCCAATGCTTATTTAGAGTTGAAATGTATTACCTAAGAATTGATATTGTACAAAAAACAGCAATCAGAAAAGTAACAAGATAAAACATAAAGACATTTATTAGACCTGAACAAATTCTTTTTTTTTTGAGACAGAGTCTGGCTCTGTCGCCCAGGCTGGAGTGCAGTGACATGATCTCGGCTCACTGCAAACTCCGCCTCCTGTGTTCACACCATTCTCCTGCCTCAGCCTCCCCAGTAGCTGGGACTACAGGCGCCCGCCACCACGCCCGGCTAATTTTTTGTATTTTTAGTAGAGACGGGGTTTCACCGTGTTAGCCAGGATGGTCTCGATCTCCTGACCTCGTGATCCACCAGCCTTGGCCTCCCAAAGTGCTGGGATTACAGGCATGAGCCACTGCACCTGGCCTACAAATTCTTATAGAAGAAAAAAGCCCTATTCTATTGTTAAATATATTGGATAGATTTGATCCCTAGACTCTCTCAGTTGAGGTAACTGCATTCTGTTCATGCCTGCTTTCCATGTGTGTTGGATAAGGAGCACACCCTGTTTATTTTTTGTGTTTTAGCAGCTGAGCACAGGGGAGGCATTTGGTGAATGTAGGAATTAGGAAAGAAGGTAAGAAGAAAGAGTGGAAGAGCCAAGAAAAGGAGTAAAGAGAACATGATGTTAGCTAAACAATAAAATACAACCTTTTTTTTTTTTTTTTTTTGAGATGGAGTCTCACTCTGTCACCTAGGCTGGAGTGCAATGGCGAGATCTCAGCTCACCACAACCTCCACCTCCCGGATTCAAGCAATTCTCCTGCTTCAGCCTCCCGAGTAGCTGGGATTACAGGCATGCGCCACCACGCCCAGCTGATTTTTGTATTTTTAGCAGAGACAGGGTTTCTCCATGTTGGTCAGGCTGGTCTCGTACTTCTGGCCTCAGGTGATCTGCCACCTTGGCTTCCCAAAATGCTGGGATAACAGGCATAAGCCACCGCACCTGGCCAATACTACATGTTCTTATCGAAATGCTATTATTTTACATGTACTCTTTTTAGCGGGAGAGATACCCTATTCTCTGAGATTTCTTATTAATGATGCTAAGGCCAAAACGATGTACTTTGGGATTAGGAGAAGGAACTGATTAAATGAAAAAATAGATTACGTGTCTCCAAAACAAGCAGGAAAGATTATTAGTGTGAAAGGTTTGTAAGAATTCAAATAAAGAAACCCAGAAAGGGATGATAAAATAACTTAGTAGATTATGGAAAATGTTAAAAGGGTGATAAATGACAGCCTAAGATAACAAAGTAATACATTAAAGGGGAAAAAATGTTGAGAAGTGATTCTGAACTAAAGGAGCAGGAAGCACTTGAAGCTATGGATTCTCTGCGGTAGCTAGCAGCTATGTTTCTCATCTGGCGAGGGCTTTCTTTGTGGCTTGCCCTTTCAAAGTGCCACCTAGACACCCCACTGCAAAACAGAGTGGTGGCATTGGGGTTACCATTTTTCCATCTACTGGGGAGAGTCAATGGATTACCTCTTCTGAGCATCTCATATCATGCCCTTCCTATAGCCTAAGGCCACCACTTCTTACAGATGTATTTTGCCTTCTTTGTCCTATGAGCCAGATTAACTGAACTGTAGGAAAATACGACTTGTGTTCTCTCCTCCTCCTTGGGAGTTACCGAAACCAGGGCATTCCAACCACAACACTATTGGCATTTTGGACTGGATCATGTTTTGGGCATGGAGGGTAAGGCTGTCTTGTGTATTATAGAATCTTTGGCAGCCTCTCTGGCCCCTGTCCACTGGATGTGAGTAGTACACCCCCGGTGTTGATGCTGAAAAATGTGACCAGACACTGCCAAACTTTCCCTGGGGTAAAAATTACCCCTGGTTGAGAACCACTATCCTAGATAAAGATTATGCTTATTTTCCCTCTTCATCCAATACTATGCTTTGATTTCTTTTCCAGTGTATTTGCTGGGCTTGCCCTGATTCATTCTCTCACTTGAACCACAGGAAAGAATTCCAGGGTAGTTTAGTTCTCCATTGTGGAAACAACCAGTCCCAAAGGGGGTTGACCAAATTACTTTGGCCTCATCAGCATAAAAATATTTCATAGGATTTTTAACTGTCATTGCAAACCACAGAAAAGGATTAATAATCCAATAGTTAAACACAGAACATGTGGTCAAAATGTAATGATGTAGTAGTAAAAATACAGCTGAAAATTAGAAGATATGTTGTTTTTCACTGAAATCATATGGGAAAATATTGGTTAAAAACATGAAGAATTTTCTTTGGCTTTATTCTATCAACCACATATTTATTTCCAGCAAACCTTGCCTTTGAAAATGACTATACAAAGAACATTGTCAAAATCTGGAATTTTTTTTTCTGTTTCCTGTAATGGGATATTGTAGAAAATGAACATTACGGATTACATTCCTAATCCACTCCCCAAGTCAATGGTGCAACATGGGACTGCATAATGTACCCACTTTCATGTAGTCTATTTTAAGCACCCAAGTTTGATGATAAAGAAGTTAATGTGGTTTCCAGTAGTGCCTAACATACCCTTAGGGAGTAGCTCATGCTGGGAGAACCTGGCTCATTATGGATTATTTTGTAGCATCAGTCATGCTATGAGATGACAAGGCTTTATAAGACAAATATTATGGATCAATCTTCAGAGGCTAGCACTACATGCAGCCAAAAATCCTCATTGGCAGAACAAAACTGAAAGCCCTTGATGAATTCTGTTACCGTGGGCAGCATACTGTCAAATTATGCACTAATAGCAAAAGAGCTAGAAAACCACACCAAGAAACCAGCATGCCTTTTGGCAAGCCAGAAATCAGGATCTGGTGCTGAACTTCCAAACATTCTAAAGAAGAGAATTAACATCAGAGTAAGCCAAAATCTTGTGCATACTCTCCAGGTATTTGGGTGTGAATCCTAGAGTAGCTACTGGAATGATTTTTTTTTCTTTTTTCCTTTCTTTTTTTTCTTCCAAATGTAATTAGATGTTAGTGGATTTAACAATAAAAGACATGCCAAAAGGATAATGACTGTCCTTGGGACCAGAGTCACATTTTAAGGAACAGAGTTCTACTTTAAGCATCAATTCTCATGCTATATTAACCTCTGTAGCTTATGAAAATTATTCCAGGATGTGGAAGAATTTTAAGGCAATTCACACACAGGAAGGGTGACCAGATGTCCTCGATTTTTTAGGAATGAGCCTGTATTTTAAAATTTTTGCCATTGGAATATAACTGTATTAAAGTCATTCTCAAACTGAATCATGTTGTAAATCACCTAACATATCAGAAAATCAGGTTTAAATATCCACACACACACACACACACACACACACATACATAAAGCATCTGAAAAAATGAAGATACACAAGTTGTCTGTAAAGTTTCATTTATCTATAGTATTTTTTCTCTTAAGCATCTGTTTCAGGGTTGTGTTTCCCAACCAGTTTCCTAAAGTTTTGGAATATACTTTGCAAACTTTGCCTAAAACCCAGCTCTTTCCTTTATTTTTCCTCAAGTTCTCTACATTGTTTCTTCTCTTGTATTTCCCCCTTTTTTCCCAGCAAACTTACAGCTTCTCATATTTCTTCTCCCCGTGTTTTGAAATGAAAGAGTATGGAAATGCAGAAGTGGATTTCAGACTTTGCTCCCTGAAAACCTCAAGGTCTCATCAAGGTGGCTTCTGAAACCACAGGTTGGGAGGGAATATGAAGAGAGGAAAGGGCAAGGCCCTAGGGCCTCCATTCCAACTTCCGTGACAGCCATTTTCGAATAATACATCATTTAATGAAATATTTTTATAACTTCAAATAGCTCAATAATAATAGCTCAACACAATGTTATCAAGTACAGTGTGCCTCTGTAGGGTATTTGACCAAAGGAAAAGCAGTCCTTTAGTGAAAAATAGAGGTGTAGAGAATGTTGAAGAACTTCACTGTAGGGGGTGTTCATGATTACTCTTCCTTTAACCACCCTGAGTACAATCTAAATTTAAAAATCAGGAACTACCTATTTCCTCCCATTTAATAGTAGCTTCTACTCTCCGAATACCTCTAGCAAGATGGAACATCTTATACTGCCTTAACAGCAGCAAAGCATGGGTGGTACTAGAGTATTTCCATGGAGTAGGAAGATATTAATTACAAAAATACTAAGGATGTAATTATATAGTGAAGCTAAGAAACTAAAATTTATCTGAAATGATATCTCTATTGTCCCAAAGAAAGACTATATTTATCTCAGGAATTTCTACAGCTAGAACATTTTTTTATGGAGAGAAATAAGGTGTCTTTTAAGATATTTTAACTTGATATAGCTTTATTTTCACTTAAAAGTTATACTTTTTATGTATTAGATAAAAATTTAACTATAAAATTAAAATTATTATAACAATAGATTTTTAAAGAGTTGCCCTACATTAATAAAAATGAAGTTTGGGATTCATAGGGAATGTTGTCAAAATGCTAACATTTTGGTAAATAGCAGAAGTCGATGATAATTTTTATTCAAGTCCTCTAAGTTTAATCTCAAAATAATAACCATTTAATAGCTTTTTGAATAAGAGGCTTCATGATAAACCAACTAAATTATTATTTACCTTGGGATCTCTTCCTTGAGCAAATAACTCTTAAACTCTAAAATCTGGTATTTTGCCTGTAACATGAAAGACTGCTTCTTAAATTTATTATAGAAATTTTAAAACATTTTATTTTCTTTTAAAAATATTGATTTCTTCAAATCCAAGTTGCGTGATTTAAAAATTAGCATAGTAGATAAATGTATAAAATATTTTAGGTTACACTATATCAGCAGATTTTTGTTGTTGTTGTTGAGACAGAATCTCACTTTGTTGCTTAGGCTGGAGTGCAGTGGCATGGTCTTGGCTCTCTGCCACCCAGGTTCAAACCATTATCATTCCTCAGCCTCCAGAGTAGCTGGGATTACAAGTGCACACGACCAAGTCCGACTAATTCTTGTGTTTTTAGTAGAGACAGCATTTCGCTCCCTGGCCTCAAGTGATCTTTGTGCCTCCTGGAGTGTTGGAGTTACAGGCGTTAGCCACTGGGCCCTGCCAATGCTGTCAGATTTTGGTTACCGACACCGCACCCCCCCCCCCAAAAAAAAAGAAGATTGTTTAACAAAATAACATGGTTCCAATTCTGAATTAAATACTTCCTTTTCTATTGTATAAAGTAGAATACATTTTGGCCTGACATACCTTTTAAAACTGTTTGAAACAGATTACTGGAAAAAGATTTCAATAGCTGCCTTGTGCTCTTAACATTAGCTGGGAGAGGAACAGAAATTAAAAAGAATAGAGATAAAATGAAAATGCACCATTATGATGAAATAATATTTCTGTCCAAATCAAGTCTTAATATAATTCGAGCATATTTTAGATATTTTCATAGAAATAAAAACGTCTCTTAAGAGTAAACATTTGTTTTATTAAAGCATAGTTTCAGGTGATTTTATTTGTGATTTTAGATGTCTAATGCAAGCCATGTTGTTGCTTTCTGCATTTGGTACATTACAACCATAAAAAGTAAAATTAGCATTTAGGAAATAATTCAAGAAAAAGATTCCTCCAATAATATTTGCCCCATTGAGCTGGGTAATTCTTGTAAATTGGTCTTTTGGCCTGAGTGATTTAGATAATTACTTAAGCTCTCTATTTCAGGTTGAATATTCAGATACTACTCAACATCAAACACATGACAAGTGATTTATTTTTTCTTTAGAAAATTGATCAAATATTGAGTGAAATAAGGTACTTGACCTGTATATTGCAGCATATATTTTCTAATTCTTTGAAAATAGTAAAAAAGTGTCTCTAATTTGATTAGATCTAATTAGATTTTGATTAGTTATTTTTTTCTCTTATTTTCAAGTTTGATGAATTAAGAAAGATTGGTTGAAGCAAAGACAATTTTGGACAAACATTAAACCATGAATCTCTAATGAGAATGAAACTAAAACTTCTTTATCCCCTCAATATAAACCAATGATCAGGTTATTTATAAACATTATGGGGAAAAAATGAATGCATTCTTTTTTCCAAATAAGATATTTTTGTTTTTCTGTAATTTAAATTTTCCTTTTTTTCTCATTAGTATTTAGTATTTTTAATTTCTGATGTACATTGAGAAATAATTTTCACTGCCTTTTGTAGTTTTTAATTTATGAAAATAAACTAAAACCACGATAATACAGTTATACTTATTTATGAACATAAAAGAATCTTATTAGCTATTGTAATTTAGACTTTATTGTATTTTAAATTAACCTATTCATGTTTTTGTGACTTTTTAACAGGCAGTAACTTCAAGGTGTTGTGGTGGATGTAGATTTTTGCTGCAAGGAAATAACAGTAAGTGTTTCTATATATGCAATAACTTTTTAAAAACAACCACCTCTCAATATTTGGAAATTCACTATTGCTTAAATGCATGAAAAAACTTAATATGATTACTTAAATTTTATAATTTTGATAAAATTTATTTACTGTAGTGATATTTCTCATAGAATTCTAATAGATTAAAAGAAGGTCATTTTAATAATGAAGAAATAGAAACCCATGGCCAATATTTTCCATTTTGTTCATTTTATGTGAGTTTTGCTATGTAAATTTCACTTGTACATTTACATGGATTTTCTCTTTGAATAGCTGACTTACACAGATTCCCAGTTTTCTGTGCAGAACTATTTGATTACTGATTTTCAAATTTTGGATTGGAAACACTTATTTTGCATAACAGCTTCTTTAATTTGAGCCACTCGAATCTTTAATATTTCTGCATGTTAAATAGTTTTCATGCAAATACAAGTCAATAACTCATATTAATTTCATGAAAAGTGAGAAAGGGGCATCTGTCTCCCAATTAAACTGATGTGATAAAGTGAGGTGGAACAGCTTCTCGGTTTCTCTAAAATGTAATTTTCATAATCGTTTAAATTTATGTTTATTTCAAATGTAAAACATGGGTAACTTTTGTTTTACCTGCCATCCGAGGTTATCTTTGTCATTTCCTTTTCATTAATGTAATTACTTGGGAATTATCTCTACTCCAAATTGAATAGGGAAATATCATGCTGCAGGCTCTTTGCTCATTTAGGAATTAAAGCAATTTAAGATATGAGGTTTAAAATGGAAAATCTCTTTGAAAGGAGATGTGATTCGTTTGCACAGGTATCTGTTTCACTGAAATTTTTAGAGAGAAAAATGTGTTCAACATACTGAATTCTTGATCTTTAAAATAGTTCAGATTTCTGTTATCTTGTGTACTTGGATTGCTGGTGAGTGTTCAATCTGGGCTCTGCCCTGGCTTCTGTTCCCTACTAATACCATTTCCTGAGTGGCTTCTTGATTCAACAATTAAACTCTGTAATATTCCTGCCCAGTGATCTGTACCTTTACATGGCATCCTGGGCCATTACAATATCTTTCATGATTACAATAAATTAAATTTTGTTTTTTGTAGAATAGATAATGATGATTATGCTTACAAAATACCTACATGGCTCGTTCAGAGATGTGCTGTATTACAAAAGAAATGACTTTCTATTTTGGGGATTATAACTTTGCTATTTGATTAATATAGCTGGAAATAAGGGCTTTGGTAATAAAGTGTTTTAATTTTTAGAGAGTATTAGCTGGCATTAGCTTTATAAGAGCCTAAACAGAATATAAAATTATTGGCAAAATAAATAACTCAAACTACTTCTCTGTCTTACTGTGGGTAGGGAAGATAAGAAAGGGCAGAGAAAATACCCTCATAAACAAGAAGTATGAGGAAATTCATCTCTTTTGTTTAAGGTTTAATTGCCTTTTAATTGTCTTATCTCCTCATTCCATTTCCTTTATTATTATTGTTATACCTTAAGCCCTGGGATACATGTACAGAATGTGCAGGTTTGTTACACAGGTATACATGTGCCATGGTGGTTTGCTGCACTCATCAACCCATCACATCTACATTAGGTATTTCTCCTAATGCTATCCCTCCCATTGCCCCCCAACCCCCAACAGGCCCAGTGTGCCAGTGTGTGATGTTTCCCTCCCTGTGCCCATATGTTCTCATTGTTCAACTCCCACTTAGGAGTGAGAACATGTGGTGTTTGGTTTTATGTTCCTGTGTTAGTTTGCTGAGAATGATGGTTTCCAGCTTCATCCATGCCCCTACAAAGGACATGAACTCATTGTTTTTTATGGCTGCATAGTATTCCGTGGTGTATATGTGTCACATTTACTTTATTCAGTCTAACATTGATGGACAGTTGAGTTGGTTTCAAGTGTTTGCTATTGTGAACAGTGCTGCAATAAATATACGTGTGCATGTGTCTTCATAGTAGAATGATTTATAGTCCTTTGGGTATATACCCAGTAATGGGATTGCTGGGTCAAATGGTTTTTTTTTAGTTCTAGATCCTTGAGGAATCACCATACTGTCTTCCACAATGGTTGAACTAATTTACACTCCTACCAACAGTGTAAAAGCGTTCCTATTTCTCCACATCCTCTCCAGCATCTGTGGTTTCCTGACTTTTTAATGATCGCCATTCTAAGTGGAGTGAGATGATATCTCATTGTGGTTTTGATTTGCATTTCTCTAATGATCAGTGACGATGAGCTTTTTTTAATATGTTTGTTGGCCACATAAATGTCTTCTTTTGAAAAGTGTCTGTTCATATCCTTCACCCACTTTTTGATGGGGTTGTTTTATTCTTGTAGAATTGTTTAAGTTCCTTGTAGATTCTGGATATTAGCCCTTTGTTCAGATGGATAGATTGCAAAACTTATCTCCCATTCTGTAGGTTGCCAGTTCACTCTGATGATAGTTTCTTTTGCTGTGCAGAAGCTCTTTAGTTTAATTAGATCCCATTTGTCAATTTTGGCTTTTGTTGCAATTGCATTTGTCTTCTAGTCATGAATTTTTGCCCATGCTTATGTCCTGAATGGTATTGCCTAGGTTTTCTTCTAGGGTTTTTATGATTTTAGGTCTTAGGTTTAAATCTTTAATCCATCTTGAGTTAATTTTTGCATAAGGTGTAAGGAAGTGGTCCAGTTTCAGTTTCCTGCATATGTCTAGCCAGTTTTCCCAACATCATTTATTAAATAGGGAATCCTTTCCCCATTGCTTGTTTTTGTCAGGTTTGTCAAGGATCAGATGGTTGTAGATATGTAGTGGTATTTCTGAGGCCTTTGTTTTGTTCCATTGGTCTATCTGTTTTGGTACCAGTACCATGCTGTTTTGGTACCAGTACCATGCTGTTTTGGTTACTGTAGCCTTGTAGTATAGTTTGAAGTCAGGTAGTGTGAAGCCTCTAGCTTTGTTCTTTTTGCTTAGCATTGTCTTGGCTATATGAGCTCTTTTTTGGTTCCACATGAAATTTAAAGTAGTTTTTTCTAATTCTGTGAAGAAAGTTAATGGTAGCTTGATGGGAATAGCATTGAGTCTATAAATTACTTTGGGCAGTATGGTAATTTTCACAATATTGATTCTTCCTATTCATGAGCATGGAATGTTTTTCTATTTGTGTTCTGTCTTATTTCCTTGAGCAGTGGTTTGTAGTTCTCTTTGAAGAGTTACTTCACATTGCTTGTAACTTGTATTCCTAGGTATTTTATTCTCTTTGCAGCAATTGTGAATGGGAGTTTGCTCATGATTTGGCTATTATTGGTGTATAGGAATGCTTGCGACTTTTGCATATTGATTTTGTATCTGGAGACTTTGCTGAAGTTGCTTATCAGCTTAAGGACTGATTGGCCTGAGACAATGGTGTTTTCTAAATATATAATCATGTCATCTGAAGAGATAACTTGACTTCCTCTTTTCCTCTTTGAATATCCTTTATTTCCTTCTCTTGCCTGATTTCCCTGGCCAGAACTTCAAATACAATGTTGGATAGGAGTGGTGAGAGTGGGCATCCTTGTCTTGTGCCAGATTTTAAAGGAAATGCTTCCAGCATTTGCCCATTCAGTATGATATTGGCTGTGGGTTTGTCATAAATAGCTCTTATTATTTTGAGATATGTTCCATCAATACCTAGTTTATTGAGTGTTTTTAGCATGAAGGGTGTTGAATTTTATTGAAGGCCTTTTCTGCATCTATTGAGATAATCATCTTGTTCTTGTCATTGGTTCTGTTTATATGCTGGATTACGTTTATTGATTTGCGTATGTTTAACCAGACTTGCATCCCAGGGATGAGGCCAACTTGATCGTGGTGGATAAACTTTTTGATGTGCTGCTGGATTCAATTTGCCAGGATTTTATTGAGGATTTTTGCATCGATGTTCATCAGGGATATTGGCCTGAAATTTTCTTTTTTTGTTGTGTCTCTGCCAGGTTTTGGAACCAGGATGATGTTGGCCTCATAAAATTAGTTAGGGAGGAGTCACTGTTTTTCTATTGTTTGGAATAGTTTTAGAAGGAATGGTACCAGCTCCTCTTTGTACCTCTGGTAGAATTCGGCTGTGAATCCATCTGGTCCTGGGCATTTTTGGCTGGTAGGCTATTAATTACTGCCTCAATTTCAGAATTTGTTACTGGTCTATTGAAGGATTCAGCTTCTTCCTGGTTTAGTCTTAGGAGGGTGTGTGTGTCCAGGAATGTATCCATTTCTTCTAGATTTTCTAGTTTATTTGTGTAGAGGGGTTTACAGTATTCTCTGATGTTAGTTTGTATTTCTGTGGGAACAGTGGTGATCTCCCCTTTATCATTTTTTATTGTGTACATTTGATTCTTCTCTCTTTTCTTATTAGTCTGGCTAGCAGTCTATTTTGTTAATCTTTTCAAAAAACCACCCCCTGGATTCATTGATTATTTGAAGGGTTTTTTGTGTCTCTATCTCCTTCCGTTCTACTCTGATCTTAATTTATTTGTCTTCTGCTACTTTTTGAATTTGTTTGATCTCGCTTCTCTAGTTCTTTTAATTGTAATGTTAGTGTGTTGATTTTTTATCTTTCCTGCTTTCTCCTGTGGGCATTTAGTGCTACAAATTTCCCTCTAAACACTGCTTTCGCAGTGTCCCAGAGATTCTGGTACGTTGTGTCTTTGTTCTCATTGATTTCAAAGCACTTTGTCATTTCTGCCTTAATTTCATTACTTATCCAGTAGTCATTCAGGAGCAGGTTGTTCAGTTTCCATATAGTTGTGCGGTTTTGAGTGAGTCCCTTAATCCTGAGTTCTAATTTGATTGCACTGTGGTCTGAGAGACTGTTTGTTATGATTTCCATTCTTATGCGTTTGCTGAGCAGTGTTTTACTTCCAATTATGTGGGTCAATTTTAGAATAAGTGTGATGAGGTGCCAAAAAGAATGTATATTCTGTTTATTTGGGGTGCAAAGTTCTGTAGATGTCTATTAGGTCTGCTTGGCCCAGAGCTCAGTTCAAGTCTTGAATATCCTTGTTAATTTTCTGCCTTGTTGATCTGTCTAATATTGACAGTGGGGTGTTAAAGTCTCTCGCTATTATTGTGTGGGAGTCTAAGTCTCTTTGTAGGTCTCTAAGAACTTGCTTTATGAATCTGGGTGCTCCTGTATTGGGCGCATATATATAGGATAGTTAGCTCTTCTTGTTGCATTGATCCCTTTATTATTATGTAGTGCCCTTCTTTGTCTTTTTTGATCTTTGTTGGTTTAAAGTCTGTTTTATCTTAGACTAGGATTGCAACTTCTGATTTTTTGTTGTTATTGTTGTTTGTTTGTTTTTTTTGCTTTCCATTTGCTTGGCAAATATTCCTCCATGCCTTTATTTTGAGCCTATGTGTGTCTTTGCATGTGAGATGGGTTTCTTGAATACAGCACACCGATGGGTTGTGATCCTTTAGAGGAGAAGTGGCATTCTGATTATTGGAATTTTCAGCCTTTTTGTGCTGATTTTTCCTCATCTTCATGGATTTATCTACTTTTGGTCTTTGCTATTGGTGACCTTTGGATGGAGTTTTTGTGTAGTCATCCTTTTTGTTGATGTTGATGCTATTGCTTTCTGTTTGTTAGTTTTCCTTCTAACAGTCAGGCCCCTCTTCTGCAGGTCTGCTGAAGTTTTCTGGGGGGCCACTCCAGACCCTCTTTGCCTGGGTATCACCAGCAGAGGCTGCAGAACAGCAAAGATTGCTGCCTGCTCCTTCCTCTGGAAGCTTCGTCCCAGAGGGGCACCCACCAGATGCCAGCTCAAGCTCTCCTGTAAAAGGTGTCTGTCGACCCCTGCTGGGAGGTGTCTCCCCATCAGGAGGTGCAGGGGTCAGGAACCCACTTGAAGAGGCTGTGTGTCCTTTAGCAGAGCTCAAGCACTGTGCTGGAGATCTGCTGCGCTCTTCATAGCCAGCAGGCAGGAATGTTTAAGTCTGCTGAATCTGGGCCCACAGCTGACCCTTTCCCCAGGTACTCTGTCCCAGGGAGATGGGAGTTTTATCTATCAGCCATTGACTGGGGTTGCTGCCTTTCTGTCTGAGATTCCCTGCCCAGAGAAGAGGAATCTAGAGAGGCAGTCTGGCTACAGTGACTTTGTAGTACTGTTGTTGGCTCCGCCCAGTCTGAACTTCCAGGGGCTTTGTTTACACTGTGAGGGTTAAAAACCACCTACCCAAGCCTCACTAATGAGGACGCCCCTCCCTGCCACCAAACCCGGGCATCCCAGGTCGACTTCAGACTGCTGTGCTGCCAGCGAGAATTTCAAGCCAGTGGATCTCAGCTTGCTGGGCTCCATGAGGGTGGGATCCGCTGAGCTAGACCACTTGGCTCCCTGGCTTCAGCCCCCTTTCCAGGGGAGTGAATGGTTGTCTCACTAGAGTTCCAGGTGCCACTGGGGTATGAAAAGACACTCCTGCAGCTAGCATGGTGTCTGCACAAACGTCCGCCCAGCTTTGTGCTTGAAACCCAGGGCCCCGGTGGCGTAGGCACCAGAGGGAATCTCCTGGGATGCAGGTTGTGAAGACCATGGGAAAAGTGTAGTATCTGGGCCAGAGTGCACTGTTCCTCATGGCACAGTCCCTCACGGCTTCCCTTGCATAGGGGAGGCAGTTCCCCGACCCCTGCACTTCCCAGAGGAGGCAACACCCCACCCTGCTTCTGCTCGCCCTCTGTGGGCTGCACCCACTGTCTAACCAGTCCCAGTGAGATGAGTCACGTAACTCAGTTGGAAATGCAGAAATCACCCGCCTTCTGCTTTGGTCTTGCTGGGAGCTGCAGACCAGAGCTGTTCATCTTTGGCCATCTTTCCTGGGAACCCTCTCCTCATTCCCAGAAATTCACTGCTGTAGAACCAAGTGCAGATCACCAGCAAGGATGCGTATTTTATAACATTGTAACTGGTTTAGTTCATTCTTCCAAGAAAATGTTTCTGGCATGTTTATATCTTCAAATCATGTTTACATGCCTTCCAGGAACAATAGAATATAAATACATGTGTGTATTTGCATATACACATGTGCACATACACATAAACATATATATATAAGCAAAATCATGTTGTTTTAGGACCCCCAAATAGGATGCTTTGAATACACAAAGAATTGTATTTATCTTTGTATTATTCTAATTTTCTTTTTATGTCTAAATCCTGTCTCAGTTTGTTTTAATTATGTCATTTATTCATGGATTTAACAACTCTTGGGTAGATAGGTACATGGTCTCATGCACCAGAAATGTAGGAAGAAATATTAAGTTCCTGTTTCCTAGTTGCCCGCAGGCTGTTGGTGGGAACATAAACATTTAACAATTTCAGTTCATTGTGGTGGAAGTCTGAATATAATGAGCAGGAAGTAGAGAGGTGGGAAACCATATCATCCTTGAGGGCTAAAGCAACATTTTCTGGAGAAGGCATTTCTTGAACCACAGTAGATGTATATAACTGAAATAATGGCGGTGGCGGTGGTGGTGGTGGCGGTGGTGGCGGCGGTGGTGGTGGTGGTAGTGCTGTTTGTGTCAAAGTGGAGGCAAGGAGTGAAGGGTGAGGATTGGGAGGAAGAGGTTGTAGCAATACGGCTATATAGAAAAGGAAGGCTATGTATCTAGTACGCAGCAAGATCAAGATTATAGGAAAGCATTACATGCTCAAGGAGCGTAGAATAAATGTTGCAGAGTGGCAGGAAATGAGAGAATTAGAGCAGAAAATTACCTGTGCTGAGGAGTTTGCATTTTATTTAATTTTTTCTCCAGAAAACGGCAGTCCTAGTGGATTTTACAACAGTTAGGAACATTGGAATTGCATTCAGGAAATACCAACTGAGCAGCGGTTTTGAAGAAGGATCAAGGAAGGCGGCGAGGAAGCAGAAGAAATGGAGATAGGAAAGCCAGTTAGGAAACTGTAGTAGTTGTTCCAAGAAATAAGTGATGATGGACTGATCAAAGGGAATGATGTCGGGGTAGAGTAGAAAGATGAGAAAAACTCTAGCTTTGAACTGTGTAGACTGGGATATTTATTTCATTTATCTGTCCTGTTTGAAGTAGCAAACCTACAGTTCAATTACTGATTGGGAATCCACTGAAAATGAGAATGGGTTGAGGGAGAAGAGGGGCTAATTTTAAAATTAATAATTGCAAGAGCAGAAAGATATATTAATAATTGAATTTGGGGTCCTGAACACTTTCTCTTGTTCCCTAGAGGTACTAGGAGTGGTTGTGAAGCCCAGTTTAGAACCCGGGCAGAACCAACTGGCTATTATGACTATGACCGTTTGTCCCATCTCCCATGTACCGTCCCTCATGGCCATCACTAGCCTCATGTGACTATTAAAATGAAATTAGACAAATTTGCAGAGTCTTTACTTGCACTTCTCACATTTCAAATTCTCAAATGTCACATCTCAAATTCTCAAATTCTCAATAGGCTACCTGATCGGTTGGCACGGATGTCACGACAGATCATACTGGACAACACAATTCTAGATTGTTAGAGCACTCATAAAAGAATACAGTTTTGAATCACAAAATTAAACACACAGCTAAGAGTATTTTTACATGTATATCATTCTAACACTTTTAGAAGTAGAGAAACTTAATGATCATATTCTCATTCCAGAGTCGGGTCTGGTAAATAACATCCGAATCTTAAATAAGAAAAATTCAACCCCTTGAGTTCATAATTCAAATATTTTTCTTTTTCCTCAGTATGAGGCATAACTAAAAGCTACCCTGGCTCCTATAATTGACAAAAATCCCATGTAACAAATCAAAGGGGCCTCTGTAGGACAAGACAGTTTTTTTCAAAGTATCTTATTTTCTTAATTTTTTTTCAGAATCACAATTTCTGTTTTTAAATTCACTATTAAAATTCATTGATGCTGGCTGGGCGTGGTGGCTCACGCCTGTAATCCCGGCACTTTGGGAGGCCGAGGTGGGTGGATCACGAGGTCAGGAGATTGAGACCATCCTGGCTAATACGGTGAAACCCTGTCTCTACTAAAAACACAAAAAAAGAATTAGCCATGCGTGGTGGTGGGCACCTGTAGTCCCAGCTACTTGGGAGGCTGAGGCAGGAGAATGGTGTGAACCCAGGAGGCGGAGCTTGCAGTGAGCCCAGATGGCACCACCGCACTCCAGCCTGGGTGACAGAGCGAGACTCTGTCTCAAACAAACAAAACAAAACAAAACAAAAACTCACTGATGCCAGCTCTCAGCAAAAGATAACATTTGAAATGACAGAATCTTATTACAGTGCAATTTCTAGCACTCAGTGTGTAAAATATTGTTCACTACCCCTAACCCCTTAAAATACATGAGGCCATGGAAATCTAAAATGTCAGTCTTTAATAACAGAGGTGCCAAATGATGGAATCTTTTATTTCTAAGGCAAATATACTTTGATTTTATAGGGAAAAATAAAGCTGCTTGCTGTTTTAATTGCACACAACCCGAGTTCATTAAATGTTGTCTGTAGGTTAGGGGATGTTTTGCACCTGGTAGGATGCTCATTATAAACAGATTATTTGATGTTCCTTTACCCTTATTTGAAAATGAGATATTTAGGGGGAAGATCAGCTGGAAATAATGTAGTGAAGGAAGCAGTGATAGCTAGGGTTAATTGATAACTCCATTCCTAGCCTATTCTTCACAGAACCCTCTCCATGATATCATTTACTGGCTATAAGCTTTTTGCATTTGTGTATTTGTCTAACACTATACATTTTATATGTATCACATCATCTTTCAGACCAAACAAGTGTACATTGTACTCTCTTTTTTCATTTTTATATATATTTTTTGAGACAGAGTCTCACTCTGCCGCTCAGGCCAGAGTACAGTGGTGGGATCTCGGCTCACTGCAACCTCTGCCTCCCGGGTTCAAGCGCTTCTCATGCCTCGGCCTCCTGAGTAGCTAGGATTACAGGCATGTGTCACTGCGCCTGGCTAATTTTTGTAGTTTTAGTAGAGACACAGCTGGTCTTGAACGGACCTCAAGTGATCCACCTGCCTCAGCCTCCCAAACATTGTACTCTCTTGTAACTGAAGAGAAGTTTACTAGTGCTTTTGTCTAATTCAATCCCAAAAGTTTGAATTTTAATTCTCCTGTGTCAGAAATAGCTTCATGATTGGTCTCCTTGTTGATATACTCCTCTTCTTCCTATGCAAATTATTTTCATCATATCATTTTTTTCCTTTTTTTCTCAAAATCCTTCAGACGGCACATTCAACTTGCAGAATAAAGTTTTGCCCTTAGTCTAGCATGCAAAGCCCTTCTTCCCTGTCCCAGTCTACAGCAGTGTACACCCAGTCACTTCATAGATGCTTTACTACTACTGTTCTAGTTATCTTCAGCTTGGTAAGGACACTCACTCCTACAACTGCCTCCTCTCAGCCTTTCTCCTTTTTCTCTATTTCAAGCCCTTCAGCCTTCAAATCACGTTTTCAGGTAGCCCTAGTCTCTAGTGGTCCAATTTCACCCAATATTCCTCACTTTTCATGGAGTTTATTAATTTGATACATCTAAATACTCCCTTGTGACCATTCTTGAAGTGAAATTTAATTAATGATAAAGACTTATGTAAGTCTATTCATCATGTCCCCCTTAGCTTGCTTGAGGGCAGTTGTCATGTAATAAACTTGTGAGATTGTATTGGCAAGGGTGCACTGTAAGTATTTGTTGATTGAGAATTCAAAGAACAGGTAATTTAACTTGTGTGCCTGGCCAGTTCACTGATCCATACTGACCTTAGATGCAAAATAGACAGAATTAACAAGATATTGTTGTCCTTTTTATTGTGCGTAAGAATGCAGGGACAAGGGATTTTTGTCTTCGAATCTCCAAAGAGCTCTAAGATCCATAAATATTCATACTCTTTGTCGAAAGACCAGTCTGTTTCTAAACTAACATTTATATGTTCATGCAGTTACTTTTGAAAACTAAAAGTTCATTTAGTTATGTTACTAAATGAAAACATAACATTTATATGTTCATGCAGGTAAATAAAAATGTGGATTTTTATTTACCTGGCTATAAATATTAAATCATCTGAAGTAACTAGTTCTGTGTTAATTTAACATGAAAATTTTATTCTGAGAGAATAAAAACAACATATTTTATTGTTTTAATCCCGTTTCTCAATAAAAAATGAGAGACTTTGCACCCAGTGGAGACTTCACTTCAGTGACTTCAAAGCTAATGGCGGTACCTTCAGAAGATCAACTTTTATGTTGAAAAATAACTACCACAAGGCAAAATATTTGTTTGTATAGGGATCCATTCCTTTGGATTAAAACAAGCAAAACAACACAAAGAGATAGATGAATCCAGATAATCAGAAAGATAGATATCACCCTTCTTTTTTTCTCCTTTCGTGCTCTCACTATCCCAAAACTCCTTCTGAATTATGCTTTGGTGCAAAATCATTGTTCTATGTGTATTTGTAAGAAATAGTTCTGTCACAGGATCCTAAAGGTATCACTTTGCCAGCTTGAAACCTCTGTGACCAGCAGCCCCTCTGCTTGAGTTTTGGTCACACCCACTGGGCTCGTTTTACCTACTTGGCTTGACAGGCTGCGCTTGGCTTGTGCTACCAGCCTAGATCCTACAACTGCCAAGGACGAGCAAGGTGTGGAGTGGCAAAGGGGTGTGTGAGTGAGCAAATGTGGGGTCTAGCCACTGCCCACAGCCAGGCAGTGACAGAAGTGCCGGCTCTGTGTGAGGCTGTGGCTGTACCAGATGTACTGCAAGTGGCTTCTGCTGTGGGCACCAGCATCTGGACAAGGAGAACACAGTGGCACCCAAATGTCAGAGACACCAGGAATTGCAGAGCCCCAAAGAGTGTTACAGCATGTCACAGCCTTGGCTCAGGGAGCCCTAAGGTCTGAGCTCTCAGAAGGGGCACAGTTCTTCTCGCCTTCTTGTCACCTGCAGGGTGGCAAGGGGGTGGTGGAGGTGGGTGGGGGTGTTGCCAGGGGGTGTGGTTCAGCCCATTTGTGTTACAGCTCTTTCGCTCCCAACACCTGGCTCTAGCCTGGGGCTCCTGGGCTGGCCAGCCCCACCACTGCTTCCCGTTATATGGGGCAGCTGCCTGGCACTGGTGGAGGGTGGGAGGGCTATAATGTTACAGCATCTCTGGCTCAGGAAATCCTGTTGTCTGGGCCCCCCCAAGGGTCACCACTTTTCTCTCCCACAGTCCAGGAGCGTGTCACCACCCACAGCTTGGCAAGCCAGCCAGGAACATGTTACAGCTCTTTTCACCCCTGATGTTCAGTGGTTCCTGAGTTCTTGTCCCACATCCAGGAAGAATGAGGTTACATGGACAACTGGAGGGTGAGCAAGGCAGAGAGGAGCTTTAGTGAGTGACAGAACAGCTCTCAGGAGACCCTAAGTGGGAAGCTACTATTTGCAGGGAGGTCATCCCAACCAGTGTCTTGAGTCTGGCTGAGTCAGGGGTTTTTATAGGCTTAGCATGGAGGAAGTGCATCCTGATTGGTCCATGGGTAGCCATTGGGTGGACCTGGAAAAGCACCATTTGATTGGCTGAAAGGCATCAATGAGGTTCTCACTTCTGGTATGAACTCTACCTTGAACTGGCAGCTTGGCCCTCAGGCTTCAGGCCATGCCTGGGTCCAAGGTTGGGTTTCACTGGGGACCCGCTCTTTCCCGCCTGGGAACCCGTCTATCTCCCACCACTATCAAGATGCCGTCCATGGCACCCACCCAGGCTGTCCCTGCCGAGGAGCACCCACAGGCCCACGCAGAGCTGGCCTCAGTCCCCTGGCCTCCCTCCAATGCTCATTGGCGCCCACAGCCTAGAGGGGGCTGAGGCGGCGGGAGGCTGGTATGTCCTCACCACTGCAAGCATGCACACACCTAGCTGGGTCATGACAGTGCCCAGGTTCGGCCGCAACTTTGCTCCATGCTGTAGCAGGTGCCGAGAGTGGCGAGAGGCCAGGGAGTGGGAGCAGGCACTTCTGAACCTGCTGAAACAGGGGACTTCCCTGGCCCCCCAGTTAAGTATGCACGGGGCACAGGGATGCCCAGGTCTGAAGCTGCAACTGGGCTGCTTAGGAGCATGGGCTCCCACCCCATCAACTCGGTAGGACACAGGGCTCCCACTGGGATCCCAGCCCACACCACCTTCGTGGAGTGCGCAGCCCCAGCCGTGCCTCTCACACCGTAGCTGGCATCCTTGCCACGGTTGCTCCAGACGGGCTGCCACTGCCATTAGCTCAATAAAATGGAATTCAGTATTTATTATGCAGATACTAGTTATGAAAAGAAGATTGGAGTCAGACATACCAGGCTTTAAATTTGGTCTCTGCTAATTTCTAGTCATGCAAACTTCGAAAAGTTAGGTAAGAATTTTGAGCCTCATATCACTTTCTTAGTAACAGTAATTACTTATCTTATACGGGGTTATAAAGATCAAAATAAGGTTATATGAACCGATTACTTAGGAACAGGTTAGTGTACAGCATGTCCTAAACAAAATGTCCATGCAGACATAACTGCATTTGTTGCGGACATTGTTCACCTAGGAAAAGCTATGGAAGGAACTACTCTTGAGTCTCATTCCCAGGGTAGGGGTTCAAGTCCTGACCAGCCAGTCTAATGTTAATTTTGTTAATACCCTGTCTCCAGTAGCTTTCTATAATTTTGTTTTCTCTTGGCTCCTATGAAAACATTGAGCCAAATTTTAACTCCCTCAAAGCAATAGTAGAAAGCTTTGGGGCATATAATTTTAGTTACTAAACCTGTCTTTTTCTTATTATTTTAAAATCCTATTTTATATATTGTTTACTTATATTTATATGTCAGATATTTATATTGTACATTTTCTAATTTTATACTTAATTTTATTTTGCTGAAAATTTTTACTGTTTTATAAGTGTCTAAGTTTTGGGTATAAATAATTTATCTCTTACCTAGGTGTATAGAATATTGATTTTAAAAGTAGGCATTATTCTTTGTAAGTTTTATATATTTTATATATATATATATTAAAAAAAGGTTTGTGACAATTTGAGAAAACTCACAGGCAAATAACATAGAAATATCAGAAAAATATCAAAAATTAAGAAATATCTTGAAACTAAGAAAAAGGTATGTTATATATCCATAAAATATATGTAGACACTAGTCTATTTTATCATTTCCTACATAAAATATACACATATCAATTATAGAAAGCTAAAATTCATCAAAACTTATGCACACAAATATAGACCATACATGATGTCATTGCAGTCAATGCAAGGCTTCAGTCAACGGTAGGCTGTTAGGAGGTAAGTTTTTAAGGAGTCAAAAGCTGGATGCAAATTTCCAACTGGGCAAAGAGGTCAGAGCCCCTAACAGCTGTGAATTATTCAAGGGTCAACCATAGTTGGAAATGTGGATTACAAAATACCTTCTTCAATGCAATGGTCCACTGAGGGCTCATATTTATTCTTAGATTAGCTATCTTGATATGTCCTTGTATGCTAAGAACCTATAGAATTCAAAGTCTGCAAATAGACACATACAAACCTTCTGAAGTATTTTATTCGCCCAATTCAAGAAACATATTCTTCATTAAAATTTCCACATCTTTAGTCTGTTTTGTATTCTTTTATAATGTAAATGATGAATTTATTGATAATGCCTAGCAGAGTATGAAATGTCTATTATGAATAATATAGTCTAAGCATAATCAAAGCTGTAATAGGGAAAATGCTGTCCTTCTAGTTGCTAGGGTACTGGCTGGGAGTATAATAAGCACAGATGATAATGATATAATTTTATGCCAGTCAGCTGATAAGTGATGTCAACTTATTGTAATAATCATTTTGTAATATATTAATATTGCCATCAATAACCTAAAGCTTTGTAAAACTTTAATTTCTAGATCTAAGAAGAAAATGTGTATACTTTATATTGACCATATTTCTAGATATGAGAATAAGTCAGTAATATTGATGCAATTGTAGTATGTTTTCCTATTTTCCATTAGAATATTTCTAACATATTGCATGAAAATTAAGGATTCATAATTTCATTATATTTTCAGTATATTTAGAAAACTTCAGTATGGTTAATGAAATAAAGACCTAAGAATTCCAAACATCATTTTAAAGTCTTGATTTATTAATTTTGTTTGCCCTGTTAGAATTCTTCACAAGGCATTCTTATGTTAAATAAATTATTGGGATATTGTAATTTAAATTATAAATTTAGTTTAAAAAGAAAAACGCATAAAGGCATTTGGCCAAGAATAATCTTGTTATTGTTGCTGAGAAAGTCAAATTTATTTAAGGTCACAAAATCAAAGTTTTTACGACCAGTCTCTTTTCTTTCCAGTAAGCAAATAACAATTTGACTCCTTTTTGGGGAAGGAATAACTGGAGGACTTGTCTCAGTAAGTCTTTCCTGTTGCTGTTTTTAAAATAAAAGCTATAGCATTATCTTTCTGTTTTCACTAGCTCCTACATTAAAATCCATAAGTCATTGTACATTGAGTAACAGTATGTAAAAAAAAATTCAAATAAGCATATTTCAAGTATTAGATTTTAGGCAAGAATTACTACTACTTTTTTCTCCCATAAGTTATTGGGGTACATGTGGTATTTGGTTACATGAGTAAGTTCTTTAGTGGTGATTTGTGAGATTTTGGTGCACCCATCACCCGAGCAGTATACACTGCACCATATTTGTAGTCTTTTATCCCTCCGCCCCCCGCCCCCCCAGTCTTCCTCCCAAGTCCTCAAAGTCCATTGTATCATTCTTATGCCTTTGCATCCACATAGCTTAGCTCCCACATGTCCGTGAGAACATACGATGTTTGGTTTTCCATTCCTGAGTTACTTCACTTAGAATAATAGTCTCCAATCTCATCCAGGTCACTGCAAATGCTATTAGTTCATTCCTTTTTATGGCTGCATAGTATTCCATCATATACCAGTTTTTTATCCACTTGTTGATTGATGGGCTATATTAGGGTTAATTCCATGATTTTGCAATTATGAATTGTGCTTCCACAGACATATGTGTGCAAGTATCTTTTTCAAATAATGACTTGTTTTCCTCTGGGTAGATACCCAGTAGTGGGATTGATGGATCAAATGGTAGTTCTACTTTTAGTTCTTTAAAGAATCTCCACACTGTTTTCCATAGTGGCTGTACTAGTTTACATCCCCACCAGCAGTGAAGAACGGTTCCCTGTTTGCCGCATCCACACCAACATCGACTGTTTTTTGATTTTTTTATTATAGCCATTCTTGCAGGAGTACGGTGGTATTGCATTGTGGTTTCGATTCACATTTCCCTGATTGTTAGTGATGTTGAGCATTTTTTCACATGTTTATTAGCCATTTGTATATCTTCTTTTAAGAATTGTCTATTCATGTCCTTAGCACACTTTTTGATGGGGTTGTTTGTTTTCTTTCTTGCTGATTTGTTTGAGTTCGTTGTAGATTCTGGATATGAGTCCTTTGTCAGTGTATATATGGTGGAGATTTTCTCCCATTCTGTGGGTTGTCTGTTTACTCTACTGACTGTTCCTTTTGCTGTGCAAAAGCTCTTTAGTTTCATTAGGTCCCAGCTATTTATCTTTGTTTTTATTGGATTTGCCTTTGAGTTCTTGGTCATGAAATCCTTGCCTAAGCCAATGTCTAGAAGAATTTTTGTAGTTTCAGGTCTTAGGTTTAAGGCCTCGATCCAGCTTGAGTTTATTTTTTTGTATGAGGTGAGAGATGAGGATCCAATTTCATTTCCCTACATGTGGCAAGCCAATTATCCCAGCACCATTTGTTGAAAAGGGTGCCCTTTCCCCACTTTATGTTTTTGTTTGCATTGTTGAAGATCAGTTGGCTATAAGTATTTGGGTTTATTTCTGGGTTCTCTATTCTGTTCCATTGGCCTATTTGCCTATTTTTATACCTGTACCATGCTGTTTTGGGGATTATGGTCTTACAGTATAGTGTGATGCCTCCAGATTTGTTATTTTTGCTTAATCTTGCTTTGGATATGCAGGCTCTTTTTGGTTCCGTATGAATTTTAGAATTGTTTTTTCTAAACCTGTGAAGAATGACGGTGGTATTTTGATGGGGATTGCATTGAATTTGTAGACTACTTTTGGCAGTATGGTCATTTTCAAAATATTGATTCTACCCATCCATGAGCATGGGATGGGTTTCCATTTGTTTGTATCACCTATGATTGCTTTCAGCAATATTTTTTAGTTTTCCTTCTAGAGGTCTTTCGACTCCTTGGTTAGGTATATTCCCAAGTATTTTGTTTTATTTTTTGCAACCATTGTAAAAGGGGTGGAGTTGTTGATTTGATTCTCTGCTTGGTCGCTGTTGGTGTATAGAAGAGCTACTGATTTGTGTACATTAATCTTGTATCTGGAAACTTTGCTGAATTCTTTTATCAGTTCTAGGAGCTTTATGGAGGAGTCCTTAGGGTTTTCAAGGTAAACAATCATATCATCAGCAAACAGTGACAGTTTGACTTTCTCTTTACTGATTTGCATGCCCTTTATTTCTTTCTCTTATCTGATTGCTCTGACTAGGATTTCCAGTACTATGTTGAAGAAGAGTGGTGAGAGTGGACATCCTTGTGTTGTTCCAGTTCTCAGAGGGAATGCTTTCAACTTTTCCCCATTCAGTATTATGTTGGCTGTGGGTTTGTCATAGGTGGCTTTTACTACATTAAGGTATGTCCCTTGTATGCCAATTTTGCTGAGAGTTTTACTCATAAAGGAAGGCTGGATTTTGTTGAATACTTTTTCTGCATGTATTGAGATGATCATGTGATATTTGTTTTTAATTCTGTTTATGTGGTATACCACATTTATTGACTTGTGTATGTTAAACCATCCCTGCATCCCTGGTGTAAAACCCAATTAATCATGGTGGATTATCTTTTTGATATGTTATTGGATTCAGTTAGCTAGTATTTTGTTAAGGATTTTTAGCATCTATGTTCATCAAGGATATCAGTCTGTAGTTTTATTTTGGTTATGTCCTTTCCTGGTTTTGGTATTAGGGTGATGCTGGCTTCATAGAATGAATTAGGGAGGGTTCCTTCTTTCTCTATCTTGTGGAATACTGTCAAAAGGATTGGTACCAATTCTTTGAATGTCTGGAATTCTGCCGTGAATCTATCTGGTCCTGGACTTTTTTTTGTTGGTAATTTTTAAATTACCACTTCAATCTCACTGCTTTTGTTATTGCTCTGTTCAGGGTATCTAATTCTTCCTGATTTAAGCTAGGAGGGTTGTATTTTTTCAGGAATGGATCCATCTCTTCTAGGTTTCTAGTTTATGTGCATAAAGGTGTTCATAGTAGTCTTAAATGACCTTTGTATTTCAGTGGTGTCAGTTGTAATATCTGCTGTTTTGTTTCTTAATGAGGTTATTTGGATTTACTCTCTTCTTGGTTAATCTTGGTAATGGTCTATCAATTTTATTTATCTTTTCAGAGAACCAGCTTTTTGTTTAATTTATCTTTTGTACTTTTGTTGTTGTTTCAATTTCATTTAGTTAAGCTCTGATCTTGGTTATTTCCTTTCTTCTGCTGGATTTGGGTTTGGTTTGTCCTTGTTTCTCCACTTCCTTGAGATATGACCTTAGAGTGTCAGTTTGTGCTCTTTCAGTTTTTGGTAGGCCTTTAGGACTATGAACTCTCCGCTTAGCACCACCTTTGCTGTTTCCCAGAGGTTTTGATAGGTTGTGTCATTATTGTAAAGTTTGAAGAATTTTTTAGTTTCCATCTTGATTTTGTTTTTGACTCATTGCTCATTTGGGAGCAGGTTATTTAATTTCCAAGTATTTGCATGGTTTTGAAGGTTCCTTTTGGAGTTGATTTCCAGTTTTATTCCACTGTGGTCTGAGATAGTGCTTGATATAACTTCAATTTTCTTAAATGTATTGAGGCTCGTTTTGTGGCCTACCAGATGGTCTATCTTGGAGGAAGTTCCATGCACTGTTGAATAGAATGTGTATTCTGCAGTTGTCAGATGAAACGTTTTGTATATATTTGTTAAGTCTATTTGTTTCAAGATATAGTTTAAATGCATTCTTTGTTGACTTTCTGTCTTGATGACCTGTCTAGTGCTGTCAGTGCAGTATTGAAGTCCCCCACTATTATTGTGTTGCTGTCTATCTCATTTCTTAGGTCTATTAGTAATTGTTTTACAAATGTGAGAGCGCCAGTGTTAGATGCATATATGTTTAGGATTGTGATATTTTCCTGTTGGACAAGGCCTTTTATCATTATATAATGTCCCTCTTTGTCTCTTTTAACTGCTATTGCTTTCAAGTTTGTTTTGTCTGATATAAGAATAGCTATTACTGCGTACTTTTGGTGTCCATTTGCATGAAATGCCTTTTTCTACCCCTTTACTTTAAGTTAGTGTGAGTCCTTATGTGTTAGGTGAGTCTCCTTAAGGCAGCAGATAGTTGGTTAGCGAGTTCTTATCCATACTGTGGTTCTGTATCTTTTAAGTGGAGCATTTAGGCCATTGGCATTCAATGTTAGTGTTGAAATGTGAGGTACTATTGCATTCATCATGCTCTTTGTTGCCTGTGTATTTAGTTTTTTTGTTTTTGTTTTTGCCTTTTAGCTTACATTTTTGTTTTATAGGTCCTGTGTGATTTATGCTTTAAAGAGGTTCAGTTTTGATGTGTTTCCAGGATTTCTTTCAAGATTTAGTACACAAGAACTCCTTTTAGCAGTTCTTGTAGTGGTGGCTTGGTAATGGCAAATTCTCTCAGTATTTGTTTGAAAAAGACTATTTCCTTCACACATCATGCTTAGTTTCACTGGATACAAAATTCTTGGCTGGTAATTGTTTTATTTGAGGAGGCTGAAGATAGGGCCACAATCCCTTCTAGATTACAAGGCTTCTGCTGAGAAATCTGTTAATCTGATAGGTTTTCCTTTATAGGTTATCTGGTGCTTCTGCCTCACAGTTCTTAATATTTTTTCCTTCATCTTAACTTTGGATAACCTGATGACAGTGTGCCTAGGCAAAGATCTTCTTGTGATGAATTACCCAGGTGTCGTTTGTGCTTTTTGTATTTGGATGTCCAGGTCTCTAGCAAGGCTAGAGAAGTTCTCCTCGATTATTTCCCCAAATATGTTTTCCAAGCTTTTAGAATTATCTTCTTCCTCAGGAACACCAATTATTCTTAAGTTTGGTTGTTTAACATAATCCCAGACTTCTTGCTGGGCTTGTTCATGTTTCCTTAATTTTTTCTTTGTCTTTGTTGAGTTGGACTAATTCAAAGACCTTGTCTTCAAGCCCTGAATTTCTTTCTTCCACTTGTTAAATTCTATTGCTGAGACTTTCCAGAGAATTTTGAATTTCTAAAAGTGTGTCCAAAGTTTCCTGAATTTTTTATTGGTCTTTTTTTCTTTAAACTATCTAATTCCTTGAATATTTCTCCCTTCACTTCTTGCATAAGTTTTTTGGATTTTGTTGTATTGGGCTTTCTGCTCCCAGATTAGTTTAATAACTAATCTCCTGAATTCTTTTTCCAGTAAATCAGGGATTTCGTCTTGGTTTGGGTCTGTTACTCATGAACTAGTGTGATTTTTTTGAGGGGTGTTGAAGAGCCTTGTTTTGTCATATTACCACGGTTGGTTTTCTGGTTTCTTCTCATTTAGGTAGGCTCTGTCAGAGGGAAGGTCTGGGGCTGAAGGCTGTTGTTCAGATTATTTTGTCCCATGGGTGCTCCCTTGATGTAGGAGTAGTATCTCCCCATTTTTCTATGGATGTGGCTTCCTGTGAGCCAAACTGCAGTGATTGTCGTCTGTCTTCTTCATCTAGCCACCTAGCAAGTCTACCTGGCTATGGTCTGCTTCTAGGGGTTGTCTGCAGAGTCCTGTGATGTGAACTGTCTATGGGTTTCTCAGCCATGGATGGAGGCCTATTCAGTGGAGGTGGCAGAGGAGTGCAATGGACTCCATGAGGGTTCTTAGCTTTGGTGGTTTATTGCCCCATTTTTGTGCTGGTTGGCATTCTGTCAGGAGGTGGCACTTTCCAGAAAGCATCAGCTGTGGTAGTGTGGGGAGGAAGTGGAAGTGGGCAGGGCCTCAGAACTTCCAAGATTATATGCCCTTTGTCTTCCACTACCAGGGTGGGTAGGGAAGGTCCATAAGGTTGGAGCAGGGATAAGCATGTCTGAGCTCAGACTCTCCTTGGGCAGGTCTTGCTGGGGTTGCTGTGGGGAATGGGGTGAGATTCCCAGGTCCCTGGCTGCCTCTGCTAAGTCATGCAGGTTGTCAGGAAAGTGGGGGAAAGCTGGCAGTCACAGGCCTCACCCAGCTCCTACGCAAACTGAAGGGCCTGCTCACTCCCACTGTGCCCCCTTCAACAGCCCTGAGTCTGTTTCCAGGCAGAGGGCAAAACGGGCTTGAAAACCTGCCCCAGACTACCCACCTCCCAGCTGCAGAAGAAAAGGACTTGGTTCTTCCCTGGCCTGTGGAGCCTGTACACCAGACTTGTGCCCTCCCCTGAGTTCTGGCCAGGAGGCTTCTCACCCCATTCAAATTGTTACAAAGTTCAGCTAGAGATTTCCTTCTCTCTGTGGAGTTTTACCCCCTGCTCCTCTCCCATTGGATCCCTGGTATGCCAGGCAGGAATGGGCTGCTTGGGGACCAAGCGAGTTCCCAGGGCCTTTCTGCTGCTTCCTCTACCCTTATATTTCGCTCAGCTCTCCAAGTTGACTCAGCTCCAGGTAAAGTCGGAAACTTCTTCCACAAACAGACCTTCAGTTTTCCCAGTGGGGGTGTGTGTTTGGGAAAGGAAGGTCTATGATTCCCACTTCCACAGTTGGGGCACTTACAGCATTTGGGGGATCTCCCAGGTCCTGCAGGAGCAGATCGCTTCTTTCAGAGGGTCTGTGGGTCCTCACAGAATTGCTAGTTTGTTCTTGCAGTCGATCTGGAGCTAAAATTCATGATGTGAGCCTCCGCACACTGTTCTGTCTAGAGCTACATTCTAGTCCTGCCTCCCAACCACCGTGATGATCCCAGTTCCCCAAGAATTACTACATCTAAGGCAGGATGTTGTACTGGCAGAACAATGCCTAACCACAAAGTGCGTACCATCTTCTCAGCCCACATAGAATCCTGTCATTATCTGCAATTGCCCCATCAACCAAAATAGCCAGCTCCCCAGTCATGCTTCTTCACTACATCATGATTTCCTTGTTGTCAACAATTTCAACTTGTCAACCATTTAAGTATGTCTGGTTTTTGTTGCTACTCTTTTATTTTTAACCTCATTAGACATTCATTTGGTGGATTCTTCTCTTAATATTTTCTTCCATTTAATCAGCTGTGTCCTTTCCTTATATCCCTTCTTTGAGAAATTAGGTTTAACTTCCCAGGATTTCAAAGGAAACTCCTAATTCCTAAACTTGCACACACACTAATACAGTTTGGGGGTCCCCTTCAAGTCTCATATTGAAATGTAATCCCCAGTGTTGGAGGTGGAGTCTGGTAGGAGGTGATTGGATCATGGGGGTGGTTTTCTCATGAATGGTTGAAAACTATCCCCTTGGTGCTGTCTTTGCAACAGCGAATGACTTCTCATGAGATCTGGTTGTTTGAAAGTGTGTGTCACCTTCCCCCTTTCTCCCTTGCTCCTGCTCTTGCCATGCAATGCAACTGCTCCCTCTTCACGTTCCACCATGAGTAAAAGCTCCCCGAGGCCTCACCAGCAGCCAAGCAGCTGCAGAGGCCATGTTTGCATGGCCTGCAGAACTATGAGCCAATAAAACCTCTATTCTTTATAAATTACCCAGTCTTAGTTATTTCTTTATAGCAATGCAAGAACAGCCTAATACACACACACACACACACACACACACTCTCACACACACACACACACACACACACCCCTGTTTTTTTAATTCCCTTCAGGTCATGGCCAGATCCTGCAAATATGTGTTAATTAAATACTCTTCATACTCACAAGAGACTGCTAGTCTAATTATCCTCTTTCTCTTAATGTTCAGCTTCTCCTTCTCTAGTTGGTTCTTCCCACTAGATTTTAAAACAAACAGTTTTAAAAGAGTTCAACAGTAAAGAATAGCAACATAAATCTTTGTTCAACTACTCCTCATGTTCCAGTTACTTCCAACTATGTTCATGTTGCTTTCTTCCACTAAAGAGTAGATTCTGTTTTGACCCTAAAGGTTGATAAAATTCAGCATGATGTAATAAAAATATAAAATTACATGAAATAGAAATAATAGAAGCACTGTACTGTCATAAATATTTTTATAAATAAAGTTATTTTTCTTGATTTAACCTTATTTTATTTTGCTTACATATATTAGTTGCCTTTTGAATTGATGAAAGAAACGTATCTAGTTGTGTGACTAATCTCTGAGGCTGTTTCTTCACCAGTAAAAATAAGAGTTTGCCTTTGGTACATGCAAGTTCTATTATACAAAGATGGTAAAATTTAAATCATAAGTTTTCCTAGATCAGGCAAAATACATTTATGTTTTGATACTTTACTATGTGCATATTTTTCGAAGATGATAGGAGCTCTCTTCAATGATGTATGTTTCTGGAAGGCACTGAAAAAGTTAAATTATAATTAATTCACCCTCAACTATTTTCTCTCAAACAAAAGAGTCAGGCTTAGTGAATTAAAGTATAGAAGCAATCTGGGTTTATTATTTGGTTATTGGGCTGTATAATGCCATTTTTAAAAATTGCATTTGAAGCAGCATTTTATGCACAGATTTGTTGAATATAATATTACTTATTTCAACATATACATATCAAGGTGATAACCTTAGTTGTTGTATTTCAAAATTGGAAAAATTAGGATTTATTTTTAAATTAGGCATTTCACTGGTGTCTAATTTTTAAATGATAGTGGAATAAACTGCTACGGGGTAATTCTTGACACTCTCGTTCTAATTATAAGTATACTAAGAATGATAATGTAACAAAGAGTAACAGATCAGGGTTACCATAGATAAATATGTGCTTGTAAGAGAAACGTTGAGTTTAAAAGGAAGCATGAAAAAAGTTTGATAGTGATTCACAACTTTGGAGTAAAATTGTAAAGTCTTTCACTAGTCATGAACTGTAGTTTTGCCAAGAGTCCATCAGCATGCACTGTCCGAGAAGAGCCGGAGAAAGTCATAATCAATCTGATTTTGTATCAACCAAAAAAAGATGACAGATCTGAAATAGCCTTCCTTATACAGGGCTTAAGATACAAATATATGAATGCATCACTTTAGTGATAATAAAAGCTGACTTTGTGACTTTGAGTAATCTTTCAAGGATATTTCCATGGAAGGCTAGGAAATTGCAACCTTATTATGTAGAATGGGTTAAATTTGCCAGATATCTTTTATTCAGTTTTAGAGAATGAATTCAGTTATGCTATTTGCATTTGTATTTAAATTTTTACATGAGAATGAGGTCCTAGCATTGGAAAGTCATATATCCTGTGTTAGATTTAGCCATCTCCTCTATCAGCTTGACCTTCTGCTATTCTGTGTATTTACTGGCTGAACATTCACCTATTCCTCTTGGTGTAGTAAAGCTGTAAATAGGAAGAAGCAGCAGAAAGGTTATCCGATCAAAATGCAGAATATGGATAAAGGTCAAGGTGGTAGGGCATGCAATTCTAATTCCCAGTATATATTAGACAATAAAAATCTTACACCTCATTCTTGTGGAAAAAATTGTAATAACGGAACTGAAAATACTGTGCAAATTATTTTTCATACAGGACTATCGAGTCGAAATGAAGTAATAGTATTTGTCCATTTTCATTAAACGTTTAGAATTATAGTCTAATGCTTATGAAAAAGATGCAATATGTACAAAATAGAAAAAAAAGTATTTGAAAGTTCCATATTTTTACACATTTTCTTTTTATTCATCATTGAATTTATAATTTGAATTATATAGAAAAAATAAAGTATATGTGAGGTAAATCATAGAGACTAGGAAATCCAAAGTTTGAAAGAAACTAAACTATGGCAAAAATTATTAAGGTAATAAGTTAATTTTTCCTTCTATTTAAGTTATAATATTTATAGATATTTTGCACGCATCTCAATACCTTGATTCTCTGATTGATACGTTATATGACCGAAAAAAAAAAAAAACAAAAGACTTCACAGACATGATTAAGTTGAAGAACGTGAGATATGGAGAGCATTCTTGATTTCCTATGTGGCCGCTAAGTGCAATCATATTATCCTAATAAAAGAAAAATGGAGATTTTACAAATAAACATACAGAGGAGAAGGCAATGTGGTCAGGGAGGCAGACATCAGAATGATATGGCCATAAGCCAGGGAATTCCAGCAACCACCAGAAGCTGGAAGGGGTAAGAAATGGAATCTTTCTATATCCTCTGGAAGGAGCATGGCCCTGACACCATGCAGATATTGCCCCAGTAAAAGTAAATTTCTGATTTCTGGCCTCCAGAACAAGAAGAGAATAAATATACACTATTTTAAGTCACCAAGTTTATGGTAATTCGTTACAACAGCCATAGAAAACAAATGAAGGGGACATTTTTGGGAAAAGAGCAGAGTGCTTGGCACATTTTTGCTGATCAGTATTTCTTATAATTACATAAAGAGGGGGTTTTATAGGTAGAATCACAAGTGTCACCACAGTGGAAATTACAGCACATAAATGTGGTGTTGGCACCTTAAACCTAGCTTACTTCAAAATAGTTCATCTTCTGACATTTCAGTTAATGAGAATCACAAAATTAGGCACTTTTATGGTTGGTACATCCTCTGTTTAATCCCCAGTAATAGTGCAAACACATCAATTGAAACTCAAACATTTCAGCTCATCCTAATGTGTATCAAGATATTGGATATGCTATCCATTACCTCATAGTACAGTGGCCTGAGCCTCACTCCTCATAGTACAGAGGAATGAGAACTGAATGGGGAAATGAAGAGCCTGGAAATGCATTCTGGCTGGCTGGTAGATTCTACCTCCATGCGTTTTATTTTTCCAAGTGTTTAAAGGAAGGCAGAAGTGCTATGTCACAAATCTCTTCCAGTGATCCAGGATATTTATTCTAAAGAAGAAGAGAAATGGAAACATCAAAATGTAGGTAGTGTGAAGGAGGGATAAGTCTGGTAGCATCCCTTGGTGAGGATAATGAATGATGTGATACCCTGGGCATCTGGAAGAGGGAAGTTTAGAGCAGTAATTCTGGAGGATAAGGATGAGATAGCATTGAAAGGTGGCCACAATATAATTTCACAATATTTTGAAAACATGCCCTATCACACTACCTGCCCATATGCCCTAGATGTTGATGTTAGTTATAGCCTGAAAATGTAGGAGATTTCTGAGTCTGGCTAGAAAAGAGAAGAGAGCCACAGACTGAGCCCTGAGGAACCCTAACTTTTGGGAATGGAGTGATGAGGACCAGAGAAGCAGGAAGAAAACTAGGAAAGTGTGGTTTCCTGGATGTCCAGTCAAAACAATGTTTCAAGGAGGAAAGAGACATCAACTATCCAAAGTTGATAGGTCAAGTAAGATGAAGACTGAAAACAAACTCTTGCTTTTATTAGAGTGGAGGCCCCTGGTAATCCTCATAGGAAGCAATTTCAGCAGAGTTATCTGGTGCATTACATTATAATGAAATAAATCTTTTCCAAGGTATTTGTAGGAACTAGTTCTATGAGTTCAATAGGTACTCTATGAAATTTGATGGAATTTCACGATTGTCTTAAGTTGCAGATACATCTCTTTCCCAAGGAACTTTTGCTCCTAAGTCAACACAAGAGTTAGAGGGAGGAAAATAACAGACAATCAGACTAAACAACTTTTCTAAGGAGCATTCTCATAAAGGGAAGAGGAGAAATGAGGCAGTGGCTGGGAGAAAAAGTTGGATCAAGAAAAAAATATTTTAAAATATATGGGAGTAATAACAATAAGTTTATATGGTAATGAGAATCATTTGGTAAAAAGAAAAAATAACTATAGACACTGAAGAGATGGTGGAGAAAGAATTGCTGGAGCAAGTCATTGAGAAAGAGAAAAGGGATGGGATCAGGAGCACAGCTGTGGGGAGTTGACCAGAGATGGAGAGTGCAGGGACTCTTTGGATATTACAGTCACCAAGAGTTATGGAAGGAATGGTGTCAGAGGGAGTAACAGTGATCCTGGAAGCTTAAGGAATAAGGTAGAATGACCCAAACATAGATGGGTAATACCAACCAAGAAAGCAGAGGTGCGATTTTCTAGTGACTTAAGATTCAAAGCTGGCTTTTTTTCAGAATGATTTGTAAATATCAAATAAGCAAGGAAGATGCATGCCTGGGTCACTTAGAATCCAAGTAATACAAGGAATATGGGAGCCGGGGGAGCTCATAGCACAGGGGAGAGCAAGACAATGAAGTGAAGGATCAGAGAAGAGGTGAAGTTCAGGGTATTTTGCAGATAATTGTGAATTCCAGGGGGCTCACTGGAGGAGCTTCTAGAGTTGCAGAAAGGTGGGAGATGAGGTCTACCAAAGAGAATCACAGTAGATGACCCGGGCTTTGGGTGCCGACAGACCTAATGAGCAGTAGGAGGTGTGATGCCATTACTTGTTTGCTTCTAAGGTAGTTTATGATGCCAAGGCTGTGAGTGATACTGAGGGAGGAGAGTTACAGGACATACAAAAAGGAGATGGCATTCTGGGGTCCAACTTGATTATTGCTGGAGAGGTAGAGGCCTCTGCAGAGGCCATCTTGCTGTGAAGTCACAGGACTCCTAAGATCCCTATTATCTCCAGCCTATGCAGGAGGTTAGCAAAAGCTTTAAATGCCTAGAATCGAAGTGCCTACTTGTCTCTACTTGTAAAAGAAGGGGGGGGAGTACCTTCTCCAAGTGTACATAATTAAAATCGTAGAAAAAGAGTGTTTAAATACAAG
This sequence comes from Pongo abelii, assembly GCF_028885655.2. Classification (NCBI taxonomy): domain Eukaryota; kingdom Metazoa; phylum Chordata; class Mammalia; order Primates; family Hominidae; genus Pongo; species Pongo abelii. The sequence goes on from NC_071988.2 coordinate 203,184,556, forward strand.
GTCATTGAGATGAATGCCTTATTGGTCATATATCAGAAGCCTGAAGTTACTAAAGATAATCATGACAACTCTCGATTCATAGAATGGATGTGATTTTCAAAAGTGGTGTAGTGTATTCATCCTAGCTGAGCAGGGCTATAGCTAAACCAGGCCAGGCAGCTGCATTATCATGTGTAGTAACCATGAATTATCTTTCTTATGACTAAGAACATTTAAGAATTGTCTAGCAATGCAGTCTTGACAGAAGTGGGAGATACAGAGTTGCACTTAAACGTTTACATCTAATCTGATTACCAAGTGCTGAAATCATGCTGTCACAACCTACCACTCAAGTAAGAATTATGATAAGGGACAAATTTAGTATATTCTTTTGTAATGCATTACTTGAATTGAGAAAATTGTCTTAAAAAATAAATGCTATCTCTACTCTTCTTACTCAGGAGGATTCTGCCATTTATGAGACATCAGCCATATTAACTTACGTTTTCTTTGGCACTTCACAAACTCTCTCTCCCACCTCCCACCCCTCCCCACCCCACACACACCCCCCACAGGAGCAGCAGAGAACACAAGGAGTGGTTAGACTAGCACTACTTGCCAACACTCTACTTCAGCCCTTATGCTTCTCTAACACCAACCTGAGTAGATAAGCATGATGATTTCTCCACAGTCAATATATGGGCAGTCCTATGCAGAGTCAAATAGACTCAGCGTATCATTTTAAAATGTTTTGTTCAGGTACAAACACCAAAATGAGAGACTGTCTTCAAGTATCTTGTCAGGTGATAATGCAAACAGCAATTTAGGATGAGGAAGTTTACCAAAGGAAACTTTCCGTGGTGAGAGTGAGTCGCCTGAGTTAGGGAGCACCCGAGGGGATATCATTGAGTTAGATCCCTGAAGCTTGATGGTCCTTAGTCACTATGACATGATAGCTAATGCAGGAGACAGACTTGAATAGCTAACGAGATTACCAGCAATGCTTTTCAGATTAAATTGTCCTGAAAACATATTGAATGTTAACCGAACATTACATATTGATATATATTTTAAAAAATAAGGGCTTGCAAAGTAGCAGGGTACATCTCATTGTATTTCATTTAGTAGAAACCACTGAATTGTTTTTACCAAACTGTTGAGAGACTGACTACTAACATGCTTCTAATTTTGACTAGGGCTCTAATATTTGAATTTACAGTAATTTGCAGAGTTTCTGTCTAATTAGTCATGCAGACGAAGGAAGGAAGTGAAAAGCAAATTGGCCAAACAGTTATGGATTATAAATTCTCTACTTTGAGAACTGAATAGTAAAGTAACTAAGAAGAACAAATAATGGGAAGTCTTCCCCCATATCAGTAGTTGAAAAGCCAAATAATACTGGTTGTAAGTGGTGATTAGTGCCTCTGTTAAGTCCACAAGATACTGATAATCTATAAATTGTAAAAAGCAGTCCTGATAAGGGAAAGGTGGTTTTATTGGACAGTTCAGTGCCCTTCCCCCAAATATTAGGAAGGAGACCAAGAAAGGAGAGGAGACAAAATCCTGATATTGCTTGTTGTAAAATAATGAACATGAAAATAATTAATTAAAAATGCATTAAAAATTAAAAAAGTCATAGTGATGTCATGTCTTGAAGATATAGAGAAAGTACCACATGGATAATATATTAAATATGCAAATGGGGTTTCAGAATGTGCATCTGACTATGAATATATTTTAAATATTTTCTTATTTTTAATACAAAAGGCAATGTTTAACCACTACCATTATATTGTCACATAAATGCTGCAAATCATTTTTTAACTAGGCAGGGTATAAATATATAAGCAAGCAGATATTTGATACATTTATAGTGTTGCAATCAGGAGATTTATGTAACAGTATGCCTGTAATGTGTTTATCCACACTCTTACTTGATCCCAAATGAAAACAATATTTTTATACACTGGCTCCCTCTTTCTTATATTTTCTTTCCTGTGCCATTGATAAGATAACAGTGAAAAATAAAGTTTATTTCTTAAACTATACTTTGAAAGAGTTCCAAATCTTACAGTTTTTAATTAATCCATTGTATCTGTAATTTTGTGTGAAGAATTTGATTAAATAAAACATTTTAAAGATATGTCTATGGAGAAACAACTCATAAAAATACAAAAGAGGGAATGAGCTATTTCCTAAGCACATAGTATATTGAAAGTGTTGGCCTGAGATTGAGTTTAACATACAATTTGGAATTGAAGGAGTAAAGAGAACATGAGTATTCTGTAGATCTGAGGCAGAGACAAGTGAATAAGTAAAGAGAAAAGAATCTGTTTTGTGAAGTTACCATGCTTAAAGAGGGTCAAAACCAGTTCAGGTTCTCATTCAGCTCAAATAAATTCATGTTTTTTGTTTTGTTTTGTTTTGTTTTTAGACGGAGTCTTGCTCTGTTACCCAGGCTGGAGTGCAGTGGCGCCATCTCGGCTCACTGCAACCTCCTCATCCTGGGTTCAAGCGAATCTCCTGCCTCAGCCTCCAGATTAGCTGGGATTACAGGCATGTGCCACCATGCCTGGCTATTTTTTGTATTTTTAGTAGAGACGAGGTTTCGCCATGTTGGCCAGGCTGGTCTTGAACTCCTGACCTCAGGTGATCTAACCATCTCAGTCTCCCAAAGTGCTGGGATAATAGGCATGAGCCACCTTGTCTGGCCAAGTTCATGTGTGTTGTGTTGGAGACATTTCTCACCCTGTGGGGACTTGCAATCAAAGAGACAAAGCAGAGATTATATTAGGGAATCTAATATAAAACTGCTAATAAGAAAGGAGGCTCAGCGTCTATTGCTAGTGATTTACATGACACTTGAGAGGAAATCTAAGGAAAAGTAATATTCAGGCAGAAAGAGCTTCAGGTAGTCAAGAACCTCTTGACACTTGAGTGGAAAAAATCTGTTCCTCTATATTTCTCTGAATCTATGAACTTCGTTGAACTTTTAAAATTTAGAACTACACACGTCCTTTAATGATTTCTCAGCACCATAGTTTCTAATGCCAAAGCAATGTGGCAGAAATTGAGACAAGTAGTAACTTTTGCTGCTGTTACGCTAACAACTCTCTTATCCAAGTATTATCAGGTAGGCAGGTAACTCAACTACAAAAAAACCACAAAATCCATTTTGCAGTTACTCAAGTCCAAGTACCAGGACTCACTCACTGCTGCCCATCTTTGCTTTCTGTCCCTGGGGCAGCATTTGCTTATTTGAAAATAGTACCTGGTGTTATTATCTGATAGAAATGAAGGGTTGAAACAAGTCTGAAGTGGGGGGCTACAGCTTGCTGGAAAAATCTTAATAATCACAAAACAAATCCACCAAATAAGACATCTGATTTTTGTTACCAAATCACTTATAAGACATGTATACTTTTATTTGAGTTGATGAGCTTTCAAAAGACATTTGAAAAAAAAGAACAAGAACTTGTGGTTTTCAAATACATAATATCAAGACAATGACTTAAACTTATCTCTAGGAAATTTTACCCTCAATTTGTAGCATAAGCAAGGAATATACAGATTATTTGTCAATATTTCTTTTTTTAAATTATACTTTAAGTTCTAGGGTACATGTGCACAATGTGCAGGTTTGATTCATAGGTATACATGTGCCATGTTGGTTTGCTGCACCCATCAACTCGTCATTTACATTAGGTATTTCTCTTAATACTATCCCTCCCCCAGGCAAAGAGAAGCCTAAATGAGAACAAAAATGGAACTGGCAGTACAATAAAAACGAGAAAGGAAGTATGAGCTGTATTGGGGATCACTGCAATTTATAGTCATTAAAGTCACTCAGCTTGATAGCCTTTTTAAATATCAAGAACAAATTGTTAAAGAACTGTCACTATACTTTTGCCTACTTAGATAATCAGTTCCTTATTATTATGCTATAACATACCATCTTGGATTTGAATGAGTATCTGACCTTGTGGCTTGTGCAAGTAGTAATGATGCAGGTTCCAAGGGTTCATTCTTGAATGGTCTTGCACATTCACAGGTTTGTGTGGTCCGGAATCAAAATGCAGTCTTGGTGAAAGTGAGTTTCACTGTAACTTGGGCAAAGAGTATAAATTAATATAGATGAAGTCTGCAGTGGGAGTGGAGTTGAATGATTAAGATGTCCAGTTTTGACTGACAATGGATGAGCCTGGATATCTGTATATAACCCAAGCTCAACATTTGAGGATTGCATCTTCTTGTTAAATGTAACTTCAGATATACCAAGACTAACCTTTCTTACAGGGCTATTATTCCTCTTTTATCAATAGTTATATGCATTGGTTCAACATAAAACATCTCTATGAGAGTAAAAGACAGAATCAGAAACCGTATGATTGATTCAATTATATGTGTTCATGGCTACAGGTTTCCAATAAGCCTTGTTTTTAGTTTATACTTCAACGTCTAATATGAGGTAGGCATTGTTATTACTTCCATTGCCCAGAAAACATACCTTTCTGAGACTCCACAGCCAGAACAGGAAAGACCCTGTATATAAGGATTGCCTTCTTATTTAGAAGCATTCTGTTATTCTTTTTTCCTGTGACACCCTTGATTTTCTTTTGAAAATAGCCCTCTAACTTTTGTTATTTAATAAAAAAAAATCCAACTTATGCACGGGGCAACAAAACCCAAATGAACGTAGGAAATGCCTTTAACACATTTATTCATTCATTCTTCCCTCATTTACAAGATATATATTGATGGTTTACTATGTGCTAGACACGCTACCATTTGCTGGCAATTAAAAAAATTGAATAAACCACAAATCACTTTCAAAGATAATCAACTTCTTTTGAGGTAGAAATAAAATATTTTAAATTAAGCAAACATTTTAAACTTTAGATTAAACCTCATTGAGCATGGAGTAACATACATGTCAGTTTCAGGCTGATAAGAGGCAGAGGCATTTGGAAACATAGCAAATTAGCATTTGTTTAACCACTATTTTTGGCACCTACTTTATTTTGGTCAAGGTGCAAAAAGTTAAGACTAACAAAATAAGCTAGAAACAAAATTGACTTGAGAAATTTTCATCATTCTTAAATTTGGCATCCCTGGAAGCTATTTGAAGTGGAAAATAGGTTATCAGTGGTATCCCCAAGTGCTATTCTGTAAAATTTTTATGTGTCAAATAATGTGTGAAAATATTATTAAATATTTTCTAACTGAACAATATGGTTCTACCCTCAATTATTGACTAACCTTTCTCTATTCATAAGTTGCTGGAAATACAATACTTGTGAATAGAAAATTATTTTACAAATACAGCATTTTATGTAAAAAGATATTTTTTCCAATGCTCTTTCTGATTCCTCCTGGCAGAAACCTTCAGTTAAATATTGTTGTGTTGGTGGTCTTTAACACAAATTTTTTACATGTGAATTCTTGCCTTTTTGCAACACTCACTCACTGAGTCAAGGAGCTGTTTTAAGAAAGCTTTAGCGGGCTTTTTAGCCATCCCCACAGGTAAGAGGGTGAGGAACCAACTAGAAGTAGAAGAACCAACTAAGAAAACCAACCAAGGAGTGTGTGTATGTATGGGGAGGTCAGCATGCAGGGCGGCTTCCCAGAGACTTGTTATAATGGAACTGCTTGTAATTAGCCCACCTTCCTGCTTTTTGCACATGTGATTTTACTTATTTCTAATACTGGCTATAGGATGCATGCAATAAATACCAATCTCCATGACTTTGATCATTTCATTTTGCTCTGCCTTTTCAGTTCTGGCTTTAGACCCACAGGTATTACCTGGATTTTAATTCAGATCTTAATTTGAAGTTCAGTTCTTAGGCACCTTGGCATTTTCTTTTTCAGTGCTCATCTTATAAAATTAGAAAACTCTTTAGAATAAAAGTTCTGGCATCTGAACCAGAAAGACACAAAGAACACACTTTACATGCACATTATAAAACAGCACAGTATACACAGGGTTGCTAGGTATTGGGAAAAAAAATATGCACACACACACACATACACACACACTACATGGAACATATACTAAAAATTTAGTAATTATATCTAGTTCAAACTTAACTGAGCAGCCAGTACTTTATCTGGCAATCCTAAGCATAGATGTAAATGAAGTAGAAAATTATCATAACTAGGCCATGCATTAATTCTGCTGACCGTACACACAACTACCAAAAGGGAAGTTACTAATTCAGTATATTACTTTATTTTTGTATATTGAATTACAGCATGAAGTTATCTACCTTAAATTTCTTCCAATAACAGAAATGAGGCCAGGGCTTATTCCCAGGAAGCTTTCCATAGAAAAAATCATATCATCTGCCATGTTTTAAGTAAATAATATTTAGCCCAAATTTTGAAAACTTTCATCCTGTTATTAGACAAATAGCTGTTAGAGAATAAACTGGAATGGTAAGCTGAGGAGAGAAGTAGAGCAAATTTTAATTTTTTTCTTTCATCCTTGATTTTCTAATTTCTCTACTTTTGAAAGTACCTTAAGATCTAAGTATGCAGTCAACATAGTGAGACCCTGTCTATACAAAAGAAAAATGTTTAAAAAATAAAAACATTAGCTAGGCATGGTGGCAGGTGCCTGTAGTCCAGCTACTCTAGAGACTGAAGTGGGAGGATCAATTGGGCCCAGGAGTTTGAGGCTGCAATGAGCTATGATCATGCCACTGCACTCCAGCCTGGGTGACAGAGTGAGAGCTTGTCTGAAACAAACAAAAAACCTCTAAGTATTTAAGAAATTTAAAAATCTAATGAAAAAAATTAAAAATAAAGAAGTTTCATGCTAAGAGTTACGTGTGTGTGTGTATATATATATATATATATATATATATATGTTTCTAGTAGCAATGAAAAATTGAGTGAACTATTTCTATCCTTTTTTTTTTTTTTTTTTTTTTCCATACTTTTTTTTTTTAATTATACTTTAAGTTCTAGGTTACATGTGCACAAGGTGCAGGTTTGATACATAGGTATACATGTGCCATGTCCTTTAACTCCTTTAAAAACTAAACGTGGCCAGGCATGGTGGCCCATGCCTGTAATCCTAGCATTTTGGGTGGCTGAGGTGGGAGGATCCCTTGAACTGAGGAGTTGCAGACAAGCCTGGATAACAGAGGGAGACCCTGTCTCTACAAAAATTTAAAAATTTAGCTGGAGTGGTGGTGCACACATGTGCTCCCAGCTACTCAAGAGGCTGAGGCTGGAGGATCACTTGAGCCCAGATGGTCAAAGCTGCAGTGAGCCATGATCACACCAGTGTGCCCCAGCCTGGGCAGCAGAGCCAGACCCTGTCTGGGAAAAAAAAAAAAAAAAAGGAAGTTAAATGGGTGTCCTAACTGTCTGTTATTGGCCAAGATGCTCATCTTTTTTATTCATCAGTTTCTTTAAAGTAGGGATAGTAATACTATCTAACCCAAAGGGTTGTTTCTAGCATTAAACGAGTTAGTATAAAACGTCTGACTCATAATAAGTGCCATGTAAGTGTTAATGGTAGTTATTATTACTATTATAAGTTATTAATACACCGGAGTGCAGTGGCACAATCTCGGCTCACTGCAACCTCCACCTCCCGGGTTCAAGCAATTCTCCTGCCTCAGCCTCCTGAGTAGTAGCTGAGATTACAGGCATGGGCCACCATGCCCGGCTAACTTTTATATTTTTAGTAGAGATGGCATTTCACTATGTTGTCCAGGCTGGTCTCGAACTCCTGACCTCAGGTGATCTGCCTCCCAAAGTACTGGGATTACAGGCTTGAGCCACTGTGCCTGGCCGAAAACATAATTTTATGCTTGTTTATGGTTTTTATTTTTGTTTCTCGACCATTTAGCTACAGATTGCCAAATTTAAGAAGATACTAAAATACCAAAAGTTGCTGCTTGATCTTTCTGGAAACAAATCCGGGAGAAGTTGAGGTGACGGGAAAGCAAAGCTCCAGAGAAAGTGCTGAGAATAACAACTGTGATATCAAAAGTCTCCTTTAAAGGAATCTTAGCAAGTTCCACAAAGGAGTCTTTAGCTACCAGTGGTGACTTCTGTTTCTGATATACTTGAAATAGAAAGAGCAAACTGTCTTAGTCATCTCACGCTGCTGTAACAAGGCATCATAGACTGGATGGCTTACACAACACGGATATTCATTTCCTACAGTTCTGGAGGCTGGGAAGTCCAAGATCAAGGTGTCTGCAGATTCTGTTCTTAGTGACAACATTCTTCCTGGCTTCGGGCAGCCAGTTAATTGCTATATTCTCACATGGCAGAGAGAGGAAGCTCTGCTGTATTCCTTTTCTTATAAAGGCACTAATTCCATCATAGGAGCTCCACCCTCATGATGTCTTCTAAACCTAATTACCTTCTGAAGGCTTCACCTCTGAATACCTTCACTTTGGGGGTTAAGGCTTCAAGATCTAAAGTTGGGGGGTGGGGGAATAATCATTCATTCCTTAACACAAACCAATATCATCTTGGCTGAGTATATTCATACTGAACATGCCTGTCCATGCAGCATTTGACTGTGAACATAATTCTCCAAGAGAACACAGGATATCAAATAGCCCCTTGCCTTTCATAAAACCTGTGCCTTGTTTCCTCATAAGTCTTAGCCTCAAGTGTTTTGCTTCTTTTTCTACCTGCCTCCCACGACCCCCATTTTCTTTTCAAAACTAAAGATGTCAAGGAAGAATGATCCTTAAAAAGTGATTGAGGGCCGGGCACAGTGGCTCACGCCTGTAATCCCAGCACTTTGGGAGGCAGAGGCAGGTGGATCACGAGGTCGGGAGATCGAGACCATCCTGGCCAACATGGTGAAACCCCATCTCTACTAAAATACAAAAATTAGCCAGGACTGGCTGCTGCCATGTGAAGAAAGGCATGTTTGCTTCCCCTTCTGCTATGATTAGCCTTTGACCATGACTTCGCGATGCCTAGAATGCTTCTATCCTTGTCTTGCCTGTGGAAATGCTGTTCATTCATCTGGCCACTACAGGTGGCGCATGCCTGCAGTCCCAGCTACTCAGGAGGCTGAGGCAGGAGAATTGCTTGAACCGGGAGGTGGAAGTTGTAGTGAGCTGAGATTGCACCACTGCACTCCAGCCTGGCAAGACAGTGAGACTTCGTCTCAAAAAAAAAAAAAAAAAAAGTGATTGGGAGCAGTAGCTGTATATTAGAACTGGAGCTGGTCCTCCATAGCCTTCCTTTGTATTAGCACATCAATATTGCTTTAAAAAGACAGCATATGGCAGAGAGGGAAATGACTCACAATTCATGTGTAGCCCAGCTGTGTGTATGTGATTTGTCTTCATATGGGATTAAAAATAAATGCCTAATCAAATTTAAACTTAATTGAAAAATATATCTGTGTCCTAGATGCATACAATGTCTATTTTTTGAACATGTACATATATATTTTTCTTCGTAGGAAAAGAATTTGAAGACTAAGTTAGTAATGAGGTAGGAGGAATGACTTTAAATTGAAAATAAAAATTTGTTAAGATTACTAGGTTACTCACATTGAAGGCTCTAACAAAATGTAATTTATATATTAAATAAATTCACACCAAAACAAAAATACTTGTCACCCTTTAATAATTGCTTTAAGTAATATCATTATAGAATACAAAGACCAATTTCAAATAGGTGATACACTTTATTAATAATATGATAATTTTAACATTAAAATATGTATATTATTTCATTTTAAATAGAAATATTATTATTTCTAAATAGTATTTTTGTGAGTGATCTCTATAAAAGCATCTATAAGAAGTTCAGAATGTATTTTCATAGCATTACCTAATTGAACCATAGATTTGAAATGCATTTATGTTTAGTGAATTTTAATATATGATAGAATAAAAATGCTAAATTATTTTTGGAGAGAATTGCTTTTTTCTTGTTTAATATATTATGTTTATGGAAACTATCTTTTAAAGTAAAATATTCAAAAACTAAAAGAATATTGCATTAGGCGTAAATATTTAGCTACAATGTAATTAGATTAAATTTTCCCCTTCATTAAGCAGATGGACAAATCTGATGTACATTTTCATTTCAAAAGCTTATTATAGGGAAAACACATAAATGTAATTATAAGCATTCTCATTCACTTGTTTGATTTCTTGCCATTCTGCATATATATCCAGTTGCACATCTATGCAGGACATGATCTTGAACCAACTTTCTGCTTTAGGGGCTATGGATCATCATTATATTTGGAAGGTTTTCAGTCACTTACCGGCAAATATCCCTAAAAGTAACACTGGTGGTTGGTCACCCAAATATTTGAAAACAAAGTCAGGTAATGAAGTGAGCAACTATATAGGAATGCTTTAGAAATTACTGATTAAGATTTGTAGTTTATCATCATGCATCACTTTTTAAATACCTACTGTGGGCTTATACGTAGACCTGGCCTACACCCAGTTTAACAGGTAATAAGGAAGACGTTAAATTTTAAGTAAACTCTACCAAATATGTTGATTTCAAAGATGAACACCTAATTGTTCTTGGAAAATGTTGTTTACTTGAGAGCAGAAAATATGCCTTTTACTTTGGCTTCAATATTACTTAACAAAATGTCAAGGCATAGGATGGGTGATTAATAAATGCTATTGAAAGAAAAATGCCAAAGACTTAAACAAGCAGCATTGTATTCCCAAACACTACTATTCAGCTTATTCTGTTTGAGTGTGACTTCAAATGATCCATGCGTCATTAATGTAAGGACCCGATTCTTCCCCAATAATGTTTCTTTTAGTTAAAATACTTTCAACAATTAATAATTGATAAGCAAAATGAATATGGTCACTGCCTTCAAAAAACATACTCTGGTCACATAAATAAGTACTCAAGTATAGATTTATAAAATGTTGTAAGTTCTTTAAAGAGAAATAAGTTCTGTATAAGGGTATAAGCATACATATGTCCTGGTCATGCTTATGTGAAAATTTCAAAAGCAACCCACAAAGATAATATCTATTATTCATAGATCCTACATGGACAAGAGAAAAAAAACATCCTTCTTCCTGCTTCTGGGGAAGAAGGAAAGAGAAAGGAAGACATAGTTTGAACATATCTGTATTTGAAAATTTATATTAAAAAGACAAGCAGATATCACAAATTGTTGAGTTCTGTTAAAGCTCAGGAGTAAGTGTCTATTGAATTATTTAGTGACTGTTTAAGGTGTTTTGTAAAATGCAAGTTCTCTTTTAATAAAAATGTTATTTGGACTGAAATCTGAAGGATGTGTAAAGAGGACTTAGGTGAAGGAGAGCTGATGGAGTCCATCAAGAAAGAGCCCTACAGGAGAAGTAAGCTCTTGGAAATAAGACACAACTTACATATATTTAGAAGTATACATACATTATATCTATACATATATATATGTACACAAACATGTTTATATATGTATATACTTTCCCTTTTATACACATTTTTATGAACTTCTCAGCTTTTAAATTATCAAAAGAAGTGCTCCCTAAAGTGTTTACTGCCACAATAAATCTATATCATTAATTATATGCAATCTAAATTGTTAATCATTTTAAGAGCTTCAATTTAATAAGAACAAACATTATATGAAAGAAATACCTTCTCTACACTTTTACAAAATGAAGTATGAAAATCAAAGCACTACCCCAGTTGTTGTTCTTTGTAATTTATCATATCTTCACTTTGATAGAGTTTTCTTTGTTTTATAATTTTCCACTCAGATGTGGAATTAATTACCTGTAGTTGCCATTGAGGTAAAATGTTCATGGTTAGGCAGTGAACTCTTAATTAATTGCTCTCAATCAACCTTTTCCTCTTTACTCAGAACATCAGGAATATAGGATTTGTCATTGTATAAAGTACAAGTTTCCACAGTCAGAATCATTAAAAACAATTTTTGGTAATTTACCTGTAACTGAGAATAAACCATATCTACAACATGGTTAGGGAATGGGCTTTAAATTGTATCTAAGACTAAATTCTCAGTCTTATATTGTATAATTTTATCTTAAAGACACTATTAATTACAGAATAGTAAGTAACCTATAAATGTCATCCAGGTTCTAATTGTTTCTATAATGCAAATAACTTTATTAAAGTTGTTGTAAACTTTAATGCACACATTTTAAAATATAATTAATTGATCTGTTACCAACACACTGTTAATGATTTGTAAACAAAAGACCAGCACTTTCTTGCCCTATTAACTTCTAATTAGTTAGTTAAGTGTAATTACAGATCTGAGCCCTCCTCATCTGGCTGGTCACCTGAGATTCCAAATAAAACTCCTAAAATATACACTTTTAAACCCAATATCTGACTTAAAATGTATAAGAAAAATAAATACATAGTGCTTAGAAAAGTAAACACTTTGTATGGTATTTTACAGTAGTTTTTTTCAAGGACACCATTGTATAAGTGGATAGAAAGATGACTAAGGGGAGAGATGGGACTCAACATTTGGATGCCCCTGTCTTGTCCTTACCATGCTGTTTTCCTGCATCTTGTAAATGCAGTACTTGATCAGTGGCAAGCACTGCTGTTTATCCCATGAACTGGGGGGCCAACCACTCACCCCTTCAAGCCCTATTTTCACATCTGTTGTATAGAGACCATCCCTGTCTCACTGGTTGTAAGAGTCAGTGAGAAGATATGTGTAAATCAGCTAGTTTATTCCAATGGCTCACAGGTGGTAGGTGTTCCATAGGCATTATTTCACTTCTCCTTTCTTCCTTCCCTCCTTCCCTCCTTCCCTCCTTTCCATTCTGTAATCAAAGAAATGCTTACCGTAGATTTCCCTTCAGTATTCTCTTGCTGTAGTTTTGATCTTATGAAGTTAATAGAAATAGTGTCTTAGTCCTTTTGTGCTGCTATAATCAAATATCTGAGATTGTGTAATTCATCAGAGCAGAGAGTTATCTTCTCACAGTTCTTGGGGGTGGG